>NW_008649077.1:160233-164179 GCF_000247585.1 Phytophthora nicotianae INRA-310
AGCGAGAATGATGCAGTTGGGTCGTATCACGAAGTGCACGATCAGCAAAGGATTGACCGACATCTTCGTCTGCATCTTCACGGTCGTTGCCGTGCGTGTCTACCAGGCGACTTACAGCCTGCAGGAAATTGCAGAATGAGGATACTTTACATTTGGAGTACGTAGGTGTTAGCCTAGCAGCTAGGATTCTCACGGGAAAGCTCCCAGACGTGCGCCATGATACGCAAGAAGAAGGGTGCACTAAACGCGCCTTAAATCAAGCCATTACATTGTCCATAGAACGCAAGAATCAAGGTATTTAGCCAGCAGCATACACGAATCTTTTTTAAACGCAATTGGTACCGCGCTCAAACAATAATTGTATGCGATTTTATTGGAATAATTGAAACAGCAATTGTTTGTTACGCAACCCTGCTTACAAGTGCGCTTGAAAATAACTTGACGAAGTTGTTACTACTATGCGCGATGAAGTTGTCTAAGAAAAGGCGGTACGGCACGTATAATCTTGATATTCCAAAACAAAATCGTGGGCTTTGTCTACCAATTTTTATTTTTCCAGAAAGTTCCCAGGCGTTTGAGTTAGGTGAGCCAGCGTGTTCACTATAAGAAATTGCTGCTAGCATTTCTTCTTCTTGAGGCAAGCCTCCCAGAAATTGCAGCAGCATCTAGAATGACACGTCATGGTTATGTGAATCGACAGAAGAGGTTCCGAACGTGTCGTAATAAATATTGTGCGAAGGAATGTGAAAATATTTGGTGGTGGATTGCATCCGTCCTATGTTCAGAACATAATACAAATCCATCTACCAAACACTCCAAAGCAGACCAAGAGAACTTTTAGCAAGCATAATAACCAAGTGTCGTGAACAGAGAGTTTTTTATGCCAAAGTTGTTGTTTACATGAGCTTGTAGGGCCCAAATTGAACATAAAAAAAGCGAATGCTGTACATCACGATGAATTCCGTATACCTGGTGTATTCGGTTTACGGCGTGTACTTTACACACTTGCAAGAATGAAGAAATGTCACAAATTGCCTCAACGAAGTCATTTGAGGTGGCGAGCTTCGCACAACTTCACTTTTCCTTTTGCCAAGCCAATCTCCAACGTTTCACCATACCAAATTAACGAATACCGGCGATGAACAACAAGTCTTACCTCTATCTTCTGGTCGCTGCCGTGATCGCCACCTCTTCCGTTTCGAGCGCTCAGGACATGGGACTTTGCCTCAACCCAGGCTGCGAGAGGAATTACACGGACCGGACTGTCAGAATCAGCAAGTGCTGCGCGGATAACAGTGGCGGTAGCTTGGCGGACTTTTCAAGGTGCTGCTATTCCAGTTGCAAGCGTGGCAATCCTTGTCAGTAAATAATCCAAGATGCCAGTGGGAGCCCCGAAGTCGTGTGCTCAAAAGGTGTGGAGATCGTTGTTGGTGGCGCGTCGTATGAGAGAGTTAGATTTCACTGATTAGACACTTCTCTTTAGGGGCCCATACTTAATAGAGGTACAACTGAAGCCGCACTATCTTAAATCCTACAATCTACTTGATGCCAACAACGATCGGCCGGTAAGGTACCAAGTTGGTAAGCCCAGCGTCTGCAATAGTAGTTCAAGGAGTGAATAAATTTCGTTTTGTCTGAAATGTACGTAATTAAACGGTAAAAAAAACGTAAGTACAGATTACTGTAGTGGTTACAAAACCGAACAATTTCATCCAATCAGAATACTCCGCAGAAAGTTTGCGAATTTATTTTCGCTTTTCATCGATCATGACCACGTTTGCCACTGTAGTGCTGCTGCTGTTGTCGCTGTTGAAGAGCAGCTATGCGTCTTCCTTCCAGGGCGAGCTATTCTCGGACGACTACTACCATTGGCTCTACCGCTGGCATCGAGGCGGGGCGTGGATGGAGCATCAGGAACGACACGAATGTTTTGGAACCTGCACAATTTGTGCATTTGTACCGCGGAATAGTACACAAATCACAAACATGAAATTGTCGGTCAACACGACGATAGCCCAGCACTTGGCCACAGTGGAAGTGAATTTCGCAATAGATTCTATTGAAAACGACGACTTAGTGGCGGTTTATCTCGTGGACCCGGAAGAAGCCAACGACGTGGAAGGTGACCCATTATCTGACTTTATAGATTACGTGTACGCCAACGAAAGTCGCGTGAAAAAATCAGGAGTCTACTCGATTGTATTCGGACCGTTGGTGAACATGCGGGCGTCATACCAGTTCAAATATCTGCGAAAAGTTGCGTCAATTAGCCTTGATGATGACGAAGACGGAGAAAGTCTACCATTTTTTGAAATTCTCGGCGAGTCTCCATTTATTGAAATGGAGAGAGGCCATACAGAGCCACTGCAGATTCGACTCGCGTTGACAGGAAAGAAGGGAGAGATGCGAGTCACGTGGGTCAGTGGGCAAGTATTTGGTCCTAATGTGGAATTTGGTACGGCGACTTCGGGGTTGTTGGAACGTCGAGCTGAAGCGACATCAGGATCTTACGACGCTCTTGATATGTGCGACGGACTTGCTAGGATTCGTTCGTCCGTGTACTTTCGACATCCAGGATATCTCCATGATGCGCTGATGACGGACTTGGTACCTGGAATAAAGTACATCTATCGAGTGGGTAGTGTAACGGGTGTGTCGAGTCCAGAGATGGAATTTACGTTTCCGGTGGCGCTAGGAGATCGAAATTTAGAAAACGAGAGACCACAGAGCTTCTTTGTGTTTGGGGATCTAGGCACTAGTGTATTACAGAAACCTATCGACGAATTGGATTTTGACTACAAGAATCCGGAGCGACATTTCACTGGGTTAGATATGGTGTCGAGACTTGCGAACTGGGGCGATGAACGTACTGTAATGGAGCGGATTCGACAGGATTTCGATGAATCATTAAGCGAAGATGCAAGTGATACACCGGAATATGCTGCGTTGATTCACATTGGCGATATCTCGTATGCTAAAGGCAAGACGTTTATGTGGGATCAGTATGGGGCTACTGTGCAGTCAGTAGCCTCACGACTGCCTTACATGGTAGGAGTCGGCAACCACGAATACGATTACATCGAGAATGGGGAAGGCCACGATGTATCAGGAAGTGAGGCAGCGCTCTCGAATGGCTGGCACCCGGATGTCGGCAACTTCGGAAACGATTCTCATGGAGAGTGTGGTGTTCCCTACGCGCGTCGTTTCCACATGCCTGCCGCGATGGATAACACTTCGAATCCTCCATTCTGGTACAGCTTCCGTGTCGGATTGACACATCATGTAATACTGAGTAGTGAGCATCGTTGTACTGTCGGTTCTCCCATGCGGGAGTGGCTTGAGCGGGAATTTCGCGATAACGTTGATCGGGATATAACGCCGTGGCTGATCGTGCATCTTCATCGTCCTCTCTACTGCTCCGAGAGCTACGAAGGTGATCATGCGGTGGCGAAATTACTGCGTGGTTGCTTTGAGGACCTCCTATCTGCAAACAACGTGGACTTTGTCTTCTCTGGCCATTATCACGCATACGAACGAACGTGTCCAGTGTATGAGAATAAATGTAGAGAGCAAGGCGGAAGAGCTCAAGCACCTACACATATTATGATTGGATCTGGGGGAGCGGAGCTCGACGATGTTTCCTATTTTCATGCTATTTGGAGTCGTTCGCGACAACAGGAATATGGTCACGGACGTCTGCATATCTACAACGCTTCACACGCTCATTTCGAGTTTGTTCGAGCTCGTGACCGAGTAGTGGCCGATGACATTTGGGTCGTGTCAGATCACAACTCGAATCGCTTTGAAACAGACAGCTAGAATAATCTGCACCGCTATGAAGAAGAAATCTCGGTCTTCTGTTTCCAAAAACGACGTCTCTGGCTAATCGATATTTGTTGAACCTGTAAAAACACAGATTCGCGCCTTGCACAATAAATTCTGAATT
>NW_008649077.1:167054-169175 GCF_000247585.1 Phytophthora nicotianae INRA-310
CGTCACCAGCGGAGGGGTGGGTCTTGCTTGCACTCCTGCTCCTGACGATGATCTCATGTTGTTTTTGCAGGTGTTTTACTCTTCGCTGGTTTTCAGGTTCGTTTCGGAGTCTTTGCTTGATAAGGCTCGTCAGGTTGCTGTAACATCTCGCGAGTTAACAATCTACCTGCTACTGTCTTAATTTTCTTCAAATTTTCCTGCTTGCGTTGACGAGCAGGTAGAAGTAGGATATCGTACTGCACTGTCCCCTTATAGTGCAACCACGCGACCTTCTTTACGGACGAATGACAGCGTCGATGAGATCGTGAAGTGTTTTTATTTATTTTTTTTTGCGAAGAGAGCACCGCAACGTTCAATGGTTGTAGTAAGTGAGAGTCGTTTACGGGGAGGCAAACCAGTTTGACGAGCATCTGGTCGGCGGTGTCGACGATTCCTTCGGCAATGTCAGATGCGCACCCATCCATGACGAGAAAGTGGTCGTTTGACTGGTGTAGGAACCGCAAAAACGAAGAAAAATATCCATTTAGCAAATAGATTCGATGTCATAAGCGCCTTTGTTGTAGTTGTAACTGCAGCTCCAGGTATACTGCATTACTCACGAACTTCATTCTCCACTCGCTCACCAGGTAGAATGAAAATAAAGGAGGCACGGCAAAACCTCCTGCGCTACCACACGCTACAACAGAGAGATGAATGTTTGTAGTAGGGTCAATGTGCCAAACGTTTTTTACCCTTTATACGTTTTTTTACCCTTTATATGCGCTACCACGCGTGTTGTTTGGCGGGAACTCTTGACTGCGGTTTCATCAACGTTGAACGCCGTCAGGAACACCGTTCTTCTCGCTGATATCGTTGATATCGCCCCCTTCTTGGATTGATTTCACGAAGGCCATCTTCTCTTTGCTGCTGAACGTGCGACGCTTCATATTTGGCAGCTTAGATAAAAACTGAGAGGTATAAGTGGAACGGCGCACGTGTCTAAATATAGCCAATCTACTGCATATTCAACTGCTATTGGTGCGCCTTAATCTGGTCCATTGACTTAAACTGGCCAATTACCTTGTGATATCA
The DNA here is from genome assembly GCF_000247585.1 of Phytophthora nicotianae INRA-310. NCBI lineage: Eukaryota > Oomycota > Peronosporomycetes > Peronosporales > Peronosporaceae > Phytophthora > Phytophthora nicotianae. Next base: position 168,126 of record NW_008649077.1, read on the forward strand.
AGGAATTTCCCTCAGCGAGGGTTCCACTTATTGTCTGTGTAGCATTGTATATTGTTGTAGATGCCAAATCGTGTACAGCCAGAGTAGATATGAGAGCAGTGTGTGTTCACACCCCGCCTTCATCGATACTAACGTGACGACGAGAAACTACATATGTTAAGCTCACCGAGCTCTCTTACTCCGCATAATGAATTGAAGAAGGTTGGGAGATGCTTGCGACGTTTGAGCGGAGCGCCGAAGCTGCATCTACGTGATCCGCAGATGAACCCACTAGAATTTGAGCCCTCCCAAACCAAAGCTCCGTTATCTAGTAATTTTCATTTCTCAAAAAATGCAAGAAAAAAGGCATATTATTCAGAAAATCGAAAAGTTTACACTTGCAATCATACTTGTCCTGCTTGGGGTGACGCATTACAGCTTGTACCATCCACACATGTACTCACTCGGGGAGGGCCTGGCTGGAAATAACCAGGATGTCCACAAAAACTCATCGATGTAGTCATCCAGGTTCTTCTTGTTCATATAATGAATCATCTTCACGAAGATGCTATGCTGCTCTTGCTTCCCGTTGACAAGGCGATTCTTCATACAACGCCAGTAGCGCTATTTTACTTTGAGGCGCATGGGCTGGGCGCACCGATGCCATAATATTGCCCTCTCTAGCTGCTCCACCTCCATGGCCCTGGCAACCACCTTGTTCTCGTCGACAAAAATCAAAAATAAGAATGTTATTTTTTACCTCATTTACGGAATCAGAATCAACCAGAATCTGAATTGAAGCGACCATTATAGCGCGCAGAGAACGTGGTAGATATGGTGTTGCGTGCAGTTCGTGCGCGCAACTTTATCCTTCCATACAAACCCGTACAGATAACTGATATCTACTTCGTCTCGAAAAGCGCCAGCAAAGATGCACAACTATAACCTACCGCGACATTACCTCTTCTATTAAGTAGCGGCGACCGCCGACGAGAACAAGGTGGTTGCCAGGGCCATGGAGGTGGAGCAGCTAGAGAGGGCAATATTATGGCATCGGTGCGCCCAGCCCAT
>NW_008649077.1:171019-173205 GCF_000247585.1 Phytophthora nicotianae INRA-310
GAACTACAAGGATTTGCAGAAGATTTGCTGTAGTACCGTAGTTTATGAAAGGGGACAAAATGCCCCATTTGATGGCCTAACGACTTGACCTTCTATACTATAATATAGCTAGGTCAAAAGTACCCGTTTGCGAAAGGGTTAAGATGGAGACAAGGAAGTGCAACTGCAAATATAGAATTCTCCTAAAAGCCACAATCAATTATAAAATCCTATTGTATTACCGTAGCATTTCTTCTACCATGTAGTCGACCACTTCAGTGCTCGAACTATATACGGGAGGGGGGGGGGGTAAACTATGAATTCGCTAAATTTTATTCGTCCGACTAAACAAGTCAGCTGGTGTTGGAAGAGAATGAGTAAGTGGACGTGAAAATGAATTTCGAGATAAGTAGCAAAATAGCAATGCTGTAAGATAATGAGATTTATTCGCCCCAGGCGACAATGCACATGAGATTGGCAAAAGATTTATCGTCACGATAGGTGTCAATTTATACACATGCTTCTTCTATATAGTTAAATCTTCTACAATTGCTATAATTTGTTGCTCAGAGTATATGCGTAAGTTTGGGAAGTGTCTCAATAATTCAGCAGGTTACAAAATATAGATGAAGGACAATCACTAGAATTTAAAGTGTATGCATCCCCACCGTGACAGCCTTACCTTTAATTGGAATTAAAAAAAAATACATACACACCCGTAGTAGCTACTTCCTACGGTTGATAATGATCACCGAAAAAAAAACGTTTAAACCAATGATTTCGTTTCTACACTGAATTAGACACTACGGATTGGTTTAAAAAGGAAGCCCAATGACTCCGCTTTCCAACGCCACCCGTTTCATAGCAAACAGAGCCCTACAGCCGCCGCTACGTCATTTTACAAACCGCTAGTTCCGGATTTACGCCGCAGTGACACCCGCTACGCCCGAACTACCTCGACTCTCCTAGCCAAAGCATGACCAAGCCAAACCTTAGTGACCTAGAGCGGAAAGTAGCCATCGATGAGCTTCTACGAATCAACAACATCGGTACACTGCCTCGGGGAGCATACCCAAAGGTTGCAACTGGTATGGGGCGCGACCCGACCACTATTAGCGCTATCTGGAAGCGGTACGCTGTCACAGTTGGCGCAGCCGTCCTAGGAGGTGAATGGATAAGCAAGATTAAGAAGAACAGCGGAAGAAAGCGAAAAAATCGAGACGAAGTGCGCGAGAAGCTGGCTTCTGTCTATATCGAAGACAATACTGTTGAAAGGCGGGCTGCGGTCAATGCCGGACTCTCCCGCTACATGGTGCGGCAGGCAGTGAAGGAAGGCGTCCTTGCACGCCGGACGACGTTCGTCAAGTCAGCATTGACGCCAAACAACAAGCTAAGGTGCGTCGAGCATACCCTCTCTTTTGTCGATAATTGGACGCTGCAGTTTGAACCCATGTATGGCATGGTACATGTTGATGAGAAGTGGTTTTATGCAGACCGAGACAAGCGTTTGTACCTTGTTTTAGAAGGCGAAAAGCTTCCTTCCCGGGTGTGAAAGAGCAAGCGGTTCATCCCTAAAACCGTGTTTTTGGCTGCATTAGCGCGTCCACGGTAAACTCACTATTTTATTTTATTTTAAAAATAATAACCTTCATTTTTTATTTTTGGTTAGGTACGACTCTCACCGGAAACAGGAATGGGATGGGTTGGCAAGGTCGGAATCTGGTCTTTTACAGAGACTTATGAAGCCAAACGACGAAGCAAAAACAGAGACAAAGGAGCGCTTTGTACCCGCAATATCGACTCTGTCGACCGTGACGTGTACAGGGACTACTTGCTCGAGAAAGTTTTTCCTGCAATCAAAGCCAAATGGCCCAGGAAGGACCGCCACCAAATTTTCTTCGTACAACAAGATAATGCCAAGCCGCATGCGCTACATCGGACCCAGCCATCCTCCCCGCTGGAACAGAAGGTGGATGGAACATCAGACTGTTCTGTCAAGCGCCGAATTCGCCAGATCTCAATGCGCTAGACCTGGGCGTCTTCAACTCGATGCAGTGCATTCAGCACCACATCCCCAGGAAGGACAACAAGGCCCTCATTGACACGGTTGAATCGGCATTTCAGCAGCTGAAACCCCACACGGTGAATGATATCTTCTTCACGCTGCAGGCGTGCATGCTTTGTATCCTACAAAACGAGGGGGGGGG
>NW_008649077.1:173305-174951 GCF_000247585.1 Phytophthora nicotianae INRA-310
GGAGGGGCGTAATCAAATGCATGCCGATTGGCCAAAACTCGGCCAAAACAAAGACTAATTGGACCAAAGTAAAGCTCTCCATCTCTGCTATCGATTGACAGGCACCGCATCAGAATATTTTTCTAGTAAATAATATTGAGTTTTGTATTGGGCCGCCTTCCCAGGTACTGCGCGGTCGAGCTTCAAGGGCATCACGCGGGTTTGCTATGGTTACCCGCGCTCGCACCCGCTCGCCTGCATTGGTCTTTCCGTTTTGTAGCTCACTTCATTCACTCCCTCAACTTTTGGAGCGCCTGACACAGTTGCAACTCCCACAGATCATTATCACGTGAGACGGAGCTCTGTCAACCGTTTATCAACAGTGGGAAAATATCATCATAAAATAGTATGTGGACCACATAGTTGGTACTTTGACGTAATCTGTGTGGATCACAATCGGTAGTGAGCATGATCAAAGATTTAATACACAGGATCCCTCTCGCGGAAACGACATTGATACATATTCGGAAAGCTCATCCGTGACTGAAAAAAGCAGATCTAGTGAATTGATGCCGTATCAAGTTTGAGCTAGCAAAGTCTTCTGCGTGGCGAAGAAGAGTTATTCCTCCAATGTCAACGAGAGATAATCTGCATCGTCACCAGAGCTCGACGATCTTTCAACCCTTTTAGATGCACGCCTAACATGATAGTAAGATCACTAGAACTGATGACACCAAACAAACGGCGCCAACTATTAAACAGGTTGACAAAAGAAGTGCACCATACCTTTACCGACGACAATACCATGGAAAATGTGGGTACCACTACAGAATCTCAAAAGATCAAAGGAGAAGAAGAAGCTACAATTTTTCTGTCGTGGAAATAGATAGTATCACTATACGACGCTATGTTACATGTACATACTAAAATGATATCGGGTTTCAGGAATCTTTAGTTAACCAACATAAACTAATGCCGTGCTAAGCCCGGTGAAGCTCTGGATATTACGGTATTTTCAAAAAGTAATAACTAGTGCGGAATGAAGGAAGAAAAAAAAAGAGAAGAAATTGCGATTTAACTAAGACTTCCAGTCTAGAAGAAGACATCAACAAACCGAGCGAGAATGATAGTCATTCATTTGAGTGGCTATCCCCGAACTTCGAAAACTTGAAAACAAGTTGGTACCCTAACTTAAGAAAGTACTGAATTTTAAAGAAGACCTGTAACAATTTTTCCATAGCATTATGGTTTCTTAATCTGTTCGATCCTCAATTGCATGAAGTCTTTGGGTTTCTGCCAGCGCATCACGACTTGGAGTAAAATACTCCAATAACTCTTTCGTAAGGGGGGCCATGAGATACAACTGCGATAACGTTTTCAAATTGAAATGGTAACGAAAGTTTGTGAAACTGACTCCGAGATTGAGTGTACAGCTTCTGGTGCCAGCAGCAAAACCATCAACGACGCTCTGACCGACCAAGAGCTGCCTCGCCCAACCCCACGCAAGAAGAGCCGACATGGAAGAGAACTTCATACACCTCCTACCCGCCAAGCTCACACACGATATCCATTCTTTCTGCGTATAGATGACTCATAGATGGAGTGAAGAAAAACATCACCAGTGAATAAGAAACCGTTTTCGGAAATTTAGAAGTCGTCGCCTGAAA
>NW_008649077.1:177396-179112 GCF_000247585.1 Phytophthora nicotianae INRA-310
CGCCTCCGAACCGCTTATCTCGTCCGTTGCCACCAACGCGCGCTGGCCGTGTGCATATATCGGGCTCAGCCGGTCGGCCGTCGTCGCTGTTTACTCAGTCGTTATCCCTGTCGCCAGTACCAACGTGTCGTTACTGCCGCACCGTTTGAACATCGTGGTGGCTCCTGAACCGCGTCCATCGCTTCAGCTTCGAGTCGTCGTTTGGCACTTTGTGTCACTGGTCCTGTCGACGGCCATCGCACTGCAGGAGCTCCGCTTCGCACTTGCCGACACAGTTGGATGTTGTGGCGCGCCTCCGTAGCAACCAATCATCATCCAACACTGGTCGTCCCCGTCTCGCTGCTATCCGGAGCTTCTCCGTCCTCCTGTGTTGTCGTCTGCCCCTCCGGATAGTCACCTTCGATCCTGCCGTCCTTCGTCGTCGTTGCGGACGTCTCGGTAAATGGTCCAACTGCATTCTGTCGTGCTGCACCACGTCCTCGTTGGTCTGTCCGTCCCGTTGCCGACATGGCTGCCGCTGGTGCCCTAGAGAGAGTGTCAGCGACCGCACCAGGCCTGAACTCAATCACGAACTCGTATTTGTACAGGGTTAGCGGCCACCGATGGAGCCGTCCTGTCAGGTTTGGCTGTGTCATGAGTCATTTAAGCGCCGAATGGTCCGATAGTGACGGTCCGCCCATATAGGAGCGGTCTGACCAACTCGCCGCCACAACCAAATATTCCAACTCCGCAATAGGGTATCCCTTTCCGCGTCGTTGTTCAATTTGCTGGCGTAAGCCACGGGCTGCCATCCACGGCGCACGTCTTGCATCAGGCATACTCCAAGTCCAATCTTACTTGCTCGGTTATCAACGCAGAACCGAACTTCTCCGACTTTCATCCGGACCAACACGACCGGGAAGCCCCAAGCATCATTGCTCTCCTCGATGAAGTCAGCTCGCAGCGTCTGAGCCACGTTCGCGACGATCGCGTCTTTCGTCTCAGCTTGTTGCCATCTCTTCAGCATTATTAGTGCTTCTTTGCCAATGCCGATATGATGCTGCACATCAAGCGTCATCAACGGGGGACAATCTGCTGCATTGACCAACACCCCCTGTTTGCCCTCAACAGTTTCAACACCACCTCCTTCACGTTTGACTCGTCGTTATCGATGTGCACTTCGTTCTAGTTATGGAGCGGGGTATCAACATCACCCAGCTCAGTCAACCACTCTTCTAGCTTATCGTGGATCATGACGCCGTTAATGACCAGCACCTCCATGACCTTTTCAATGGTTATCCAGGTGACCAGTTCCTTTTTCGCAGACAACTTCACTCGTCCACCCTGTACGCTGATGGCCGGTACCAGGGCCTTACCGTCCCTTACTGTGGTCACGGTAATGGCCAACATCACCGCACCGCAGCGTTGCGTTGACACAAACATTCCTTCTTCGTCGTCGTTGGGTGCGGCAACCACCACTTACACTAGTGTGACCGCACTACGCACGAGCCGAGTACGACGGGTCAGTCTCACGCCGCCACCTTCGGCCCGCCCCCTCCCTCCGTCCTGAAGGGAATCACCACCAGCACGATGTGGCAACGTAACGGACCTCGTTGCGTTCGAAGTCCAGGTTTGCCATGCGTCGACTCATCAAGTCGACTCCTAATATAAACTCCGTCAACGATGCACGCTTGCACATCGACCAGCTGCCCGAACGCGTTGCGCATGTGGAAGGCC
>NW_008649077.1:181977-183078 GCF_000247585.1 Phytophthora nicotianae INRA-310
CTCAGCAACCCCACGGTTATCGGAGTACCCCCTCCGTCAGTCGGCAGTCCAGGGCACTGTGTGTCTGAGTGGATCGCAACGCGATTTTGCGAATCCCACTCCACCACAGTTGACCAACTCCCCGTGGTTCTACCACTTGCTGTCGCTCAGCCCTCCGCGGTTTCACCACCTGCTGCCCCGCAGCCGCATGCGGCCTAGCCGCTCTCTGCTGATTCGGCGCCAGTGACTTGGCGCTCACACGAGCCAGGGACTGGTACGGCTTGAGCAAGCCAACGTAAACACCGGATGGGTGCGCATCTTCTTGGGAATATTTAGCGTGTACGCTAGGCCCTTCCTGGCCACGACCTTGAACGGTCCAATGAACCTACTTAGTTTTGTCTTGAAGACGGCAGATACTGCATGTGGAGGTAGGTTTTTTGCGTTTAGTAAAACGAGGTCGCCGACCTCAAACCTTTCCACATTCCCTCTGCTTCTTGCATCCGCATGCTCCTTTTGCAGGTCTTGGCTCTCAGCCATAGCGTCGCGCACCTGGCGCATGACGCTAAGTCTCACCGAGACAAAGTCATCGACTTGCTTGCGTATCGCAATAGGGCTGACATCAGCAAGCCGCTCGGCTATTCCTCCCCCGTCAAGCCCTGAGCCACCACGTGGCGGCGTCAGCGGGACGCGAGGATTTACAAGGCCGTTCACAAAGAACGGGGTGAAGCCAGTAGAGGCATGTACCGCATTACTCAATGCAAACTCAACGAGTGGGAGTATCTCGCTCCAGCGTTTCGGCGCTTCAGCGCGTAAGCTTTGGAGGATGTCCTCCACAACGCGGTTAACGCGTTCAGTTTGACCATCGGTCTGCGGATGATCCGCTGTGGACATGTCCAAACGGGTGTCAAGCACCTTAAAAAAGGACGTTCAGAATTTCGCGGTGAACCGCGGGTCTCGATCCGAGACAGTTGCCTCAGGCAAGCCATGTTGGTGAAAGACTCTGTCTAGAAACAGCAGAGCTGTACCCTCACCATCGATGGTGTCCGGCACTGCCGCTAAGTGAGCCATCTTGCTCAATCGGTCTACAAAGACCACGATACCAGTGTTTCCCGCCTTGTCTTT
>NW_008649078.1:0-450 GCF_000247585.1 Phytophthora nicotianae INRA-310
TAGCTCTATAAGTGCTTCAATGCATTCATCACTTGAGAGCATGGGCTGAGCAAAAACCCTTAAATCCAAAACAAGACCAGCTGCTTTTTGTTTTCGCTGGTGTGACCATTCATTTCGCCAACGTGCGAACTGCGATGCTGTCGTTAGGTGTTGTTGCGATTCTTAAGCAATACTTCTTTTGGTTCCAATTCCTCGCAACCGAAAATTGTTTTGGCGAAGCTTTCGCTGTTGTATTGTGTATGCAGAAGTTAAGGGTGATGAGTGTCCAGGGCAAAATGACAAGTGTCCCCCTATGTTGCGCGTCCTGTGGTGTGTGCCTCCGCCGCCAAGGGTGACGAGTGTTCGGGTCAAGGAGACAAGTGCCTGCCAGTGTTACGTGTACTGTGGTGTTAGTGTCCACTGCCTAGGGTGACGAGTGTTCGGGTCAATGTGACAATTGTATGACATCGA
>NW_008649078.1:2735-3435 GCF_000247585.1 Phytophthora nicotianae INRA-310
TTTGACCGGAAAGAGCCTGGCGAGTGGGAACTCTTCACTATGGAGACGGACTCGAGCTGTGCTCTGTACTTTGTGTCGTGCCACACGGGGAACGTTCTCCAGTGCAACAACAGCAATGACGCCAGGTGTGCGAACGAGAACCGCCAAGACTGGGAGGCCTGGAGGATCGTGGAGCCCCGCTCGAGTGCTGCTTCCACTCAACCGCAGCGTGGTGTGGAACGCTACGCTCTTGCTGACAAGGACCGCGAGAACTTCATTCTGGAGCTCGCGAGGTGCGGGAAATCACCGGCGGAGATCGAGCAAATCGTGACGAGCATGTTTGATGTTCCGCTCGCTACCGCTACAGCCTCGGCTCTAGTCGTTCAAGTGGAGAAGGAGTAGACACGACCAGTTAGGACAGTGTCGAACTTCTACAGTCACAACGCTTGAATGCATCACCCCGTTCAGGCTTGCTAACATCCTCGAGTATGTGTGGAGTAGTCATCAGTTCTGCTTCGATTTCGAGCAATCGTCCATTTTCAATGCAGCGACAGTATTTGCTGCGTTGTTTGCAGTTAGCCATCGCCTTAACTTGTACTGTAGCCAACCGGATAATCATAATATGATCGTACTACACGATATTATCGTGTAGTACGATCTGCAGATGTCCGTACTGATCGATAGAGCTTCCAAGCGACGAACTTCATAAAATTGTCGCAAC
>NW_008649078.1:6257-14549 GCF_000247585.1 Phytophthora nicotianae INRA-310
GCTCGATCTCTATGATAACCACCAACATACCAATGGATACCCCTAATATCAGCACTACTGTTCGCCCAACAGCACGATTGGGTTCTCACACACACACGTCGTCGAGCAGCTTGTCCGCCTTACGCTCCAATTTACGATCTCTGTTCTTGATATACAGTTCGTCCGCTACTGTACTTGAAGACACTTGCTGCAGCAGTCAAAGCACAGCTAGTTAGCCGTTGTATGTGAGCTCTAAAGACCAAGATGCAACCGAACTAGACTGTTACCGCACCTCTCGAAAGAGTGCTACAAACACCATCTCCTTGACTCTCCATGGCATATCGCGCAGCTGTGAAGCCGACTACAGTGAGGAGATGCTAAGTAAGATGCGTTGTAATAGATAGAGCGATGGTGTAAGCCTTACAAGGTGCGCTAGCCCGGGCAGCGTTGCCAGTTCTTGATGCAGGCGGTCCATGTTTCGCAAAGTGATGGTCACTTCGTGTATGGTACATTAATCGGCTCTGAATAACTGCGTCAATCAGTGTTTCATCCAATCACGAATTTCAATAATCACTTTTCAATTCTGCCCAATCACAACGTGCTACTCCCTTTTAGATCGCTGGACAAGGCATCACTTCCGCATTAGACGGCAAGAATCAAGCCATGAGCGGACTAGAGAGCAAGGTGACGTCGCAGGAGAAGGCCGTGGCGGCCTCGGACGTGCGCGTGGAGGCACTTGAGGGACAGGTGGCTGACCTGTCCCCCTTCTCGGTGGAGAACTGGCCCGCCGCGCGCATCCGTAAGACGTTCGTCGAGTACTTTGAGAACCAGAAGGACCTTCCGCATACTTTCTACAAGTCTTGCCCCGTGGTGCCTCTGGACGACCCGACGCTGCTGTTTATCAACGCTGGTATGAACCAGTACAAGCCCATCTTCCTGGGTCAGGTGGACCCTTCACACCCCATGGCCAAGCTCGTGCGCGCCTGTAACTCGCAAAAATGCATCCGTGCTGGCGGTAAGCACAACGACCTGGATGATGTGGGTAAGGACGTGTACCACCACACGTTTTTCGAGATGCTGGGCAACTGGAGCTTCGGCAACTACTTCAAGAAGGAGGCTGTGCACTTGAGCTTCACGCTACTCACTGAGGTCTTCGGCATCGACAAGGACCGTCTGTATGCTACCTACTTCGGCGGCGATGAGAAGCAGGGACTGCCTTCCGATGAGGAAACTCGCGAGATCTGGCTCAACTACCTTCCTGCCGAGCGTGTGCTTCCTTTCGGCTGCAAGGACAGCTTCTGGGAGATGGGAGACGTGGGTCCGTGCGGTCCGTGTACCGAGATCCACTACGATCGCATCGGTAACCGTGACGCCTCCAAGCTCGTGAACGCTGACCTGCCCGATGTTATTGAGATCTGGAACAACGTTTTCATCCAGTTCAACCGCGAGCAGGACGGTAAACTCGTGCCGTTACCGCACAAGCACGTGGATACCGGTATGGGTTTCGAGCGTCTGGCTTCGATCCTGCAGGGCAAGGACTCGAACTACGATACGGACGTGTTTACTCCTCTGTTCGCTGCTATCCAGAAGTCCACCAAGGCGGCTCCGTACACTGGTAAGCTCGGTAAGGAGGACCCGGACAAGAAGGACATGGCCTACCGTGTGGTGGCGGACCACGTGCGTACGCTGACGTTCGCTATCACGGACGGCGCTGTGCCCAGCAATGACGGCCGTGGTTATGTGCTGCGTCGTATTCTGCGTCGTGCTGTACGTTACGGTCAGCAGTTCCTGAACGCGCCTAGCGGCTTCCTCACGGAGCTGGTGCCCGTTGTGGTGAACATGCTGGGTGAGGCCTTCCCGGAGCTGATCCAGAAACAGAAGGAGGTAGAGGAGATTATCCTGGACGAGGAAAAATCTTTCGGTCGTACTCTGAACAAGGGTATTGAGCGCTTCAAGAAGATTGCTCAGGGTATTCGTGAAGCTAACAAGCTTGTGGTGCCTGGAGAGGACGCGTTCTTCTTGTACGACTCGATGGGTTTCCCTATTGACCTGACAGAGATTATGGCTGAAGAGGAGGGTATGACTGTGGACATTAAGGGCTACGAGGAGTGCATGCGTCTGCAGAGTGAACGCTCCAAGATGGACCGCAAGAAGGGCGGCAGCAACGGTGCTCGTCCGCTGGTTCTGGAGGCCCGTGAGACCAGTACACTTGCTGGCAAGCACATTAGCGCTACGGACGACATGGCCAAGTACGAGTGGAACATCAAGACTCCCGCGAAGGTGGTTGCTATCTTCACTACCACCGAGTCCAGCTCGGACTTCGTGGACGAGGTGAAGGCTGGCGACTTTGAGCGTGTGGGTGTCATTCTAGACAAGACGTCATTCTACTCGCAGGCTGGTGGCCAGATCTACGACACGGGTGTGCTGTCTGCGGCCAACTTTAAGCTGGACGTGGACTCTGTCGAGTCGTACGCTGGTTACGTGATGCACATGGGCCCTATTGCTTCGGGCTCCATCAAGGTTGGCGACTCTGTGGAGTGCCAGGTGGACTACGCTCGTCGTGCCAAGATTGCCCCCAACCACACCATGACGCACGCTCTAAACTTTGCGCTGCGTAAGGTGCTGGGCACTGTTGTGGACCAGCGTGGATCGCTTGTGGACGAGTCGCGTCTGCGTTTCGACTTCACTAACAACAAGGCGCTGAAGCCCAACCAGCTCGCTGAAGTGGAGGCTATTTGCGACGACATTATCAAGCAGCAGCTGGAGGTGTACACGCAGAACTCGGCTCAGGCGGAGGCCAAGCGCATCCAAGGTCTGCGTGCCGTATTCGGTGAGACATACCCGGACTTCGTTCGCGTTGTTTCCATTGGCCAGCCCATTGCTCCGATGCTTGAGGACCCGGAGAACAGCAATTGGAGCAACTTCTCGGTGGAATTCTGCGGTGGCACTCACTTGAAGAACACCAAGGAGGCCAAGAAGTTTGTGTTGTATGAGGAAGGCGCCATTGCCAAGGGTATCCGTCGTGTGTCCGCCTACACGTGCGATCTGGCTGTTGAAGCCGAGGAACGTGGTGCCAAGCTGCAGGCTGAACTCGATGCTATCGACAAGCTGGACGGCAACGAGTTCGTCGAGAGTGTGTCGGCCTTCAAGCCTGTGCTTGATCAGGCGTTGATCTCGCTGCCGTTGAAAGACAAGCTCCGGAAGCAGGTGGACGGTCTGGTGACCCGCGTCAAGAAGATCAAGAAGGAGGCTGCTGCTGCTCGCGCTGCCAACGGTGTTCGTGACGCTACTGCTGAAGCCACGAAGGCCAAGGAGGCTGGACAGGAGATCGTCATCGTCAAGTTCGACGTCGGCACGGACTCGAAGCTTGGTCGTGAGATGCTGGAGGCCATGAGCACCATCATCCCCACAGGCAGCTTCATGATCTTCAGTACCGACTCGGACGCCAACAAGACGGCGGCCTTCACGCAGGTGAGCCAGCACCACGTCGACACTAAGCAGCTGGACGCCCGCAAGTGGGTGAACCACGCCATGGCTGTGATGAAGGGCAAGGGTGGCGGTAAGGACGCTCTCAACGCCACGGGTCAGGCCAAGACGGTCGAGAAGGTCGACGAGGCTGTGACACTCGCCAAGTCCTTCGTCCAGTAAGCAGGGGGCGACGTCGTTACGCTCTAACTGGTAAATGTCATGGATTCTTTTTCCTGCATAGAATCTGTTCTACATTTGTTTGGGAGCGGTTTGCAGCTCAACTACAGTGTCCACCACTTTCCTTTGGTGCTCTTGAAGCTCTTGATATTCCCATCGCTCCACTTCGTCAAGAAAAGGATCCTTTATCTGCTTGTCAGCATCTTGAATCCCCAGTAGCTCCTCAATCACTGCAGCGCCGCAAAACGGAACATACGTCTCCGAATATCCTCCTTCATGAGCAAACACAATCCGTCCTCCACACAGTCGCTTGGCCGCTTCGCTCAATTCATGTGCCATGAATCGGAACACACTACTACTCAGAATCATCGCTGCTAATGGATCTGCATACGACGCATCAAACCCCGATGATACCAGCACAAAATCCGGTTTAAAACTTTCCAACGCGGGGACTACGACACTCTTAAACGCGTATTCGTACGCCCCGGACCCGGATCCTGGTGGCAAGGGCAGATTAATGTTGGATCCAAGCCCCTTTCCTTCTCCTCGCTCGATAATAGCTCCACTATCTGCCGGATAATTGTTCGCTTGATGAAGCGACACGAACAACACGCGGTTGTCGTCGTAAAAAGCTTCTTGGGTCCCATTGCCGTGATGGACATCATAGTCCACAATGGCGATCCTCTTGATCCGAGTCGTGTATGTCTCCAGCAAATGTTTAGCAGAAATGGCTACATTGTTAAGTAGACAGAAGCCCATTCCTCTATCAGCGACAGCATGGTGTCCAGGTGGACGTGTGAGGGCGTACGCAGTGTTCACTCGACCGTCCATCACTGCGTCGACAGCAGCGAGCACTCCTCCAGCCGATAGCTGCGCAATGTCGAAGGCGAACTGAGAGAATGGGGCTTCCTCACCGGCATTGCCACCTTCTTCCCGAGCAGAAAGTCGCTCCATCTTTTCCACATATCGACGGGTATGCACTCGCTCTAATTGAGCTTTAGTCGCGATCAAAGGCTTGATTGGCACAAGTTGATCCAACAATCCAGACACTGCTAACAGCGAGTGGAAGCGACGCTTGGTCTCCGGTGACTCCCAGTGACGGAACGGCTCTACTAATGACGAGTACTGCTGGCTCCATGGCCGATGCCACAAGTAGCGCTCGTCGAAGACGTAGCCAACCTTCATCCCGCTTCAAGATCAAGATCGTTTTGTGTGCGGCACACCAACAATTCCGAAGACACATGATGTGGTTACACAGATATGACAATCGCGGTGCATCGCAATGGACCGCCTGCATCAAGAACTGGCAACGCTGCCCGGGCTAGCGCACCTTGTAAGGCTTACACCATCGCTCTATCTATTACAACGCATCTTACTTAGCATCTCCTCACTGTAGTCGGCTTCACAGCTGCGCGATATGCCATGGAGAGTCAAGGAGATGGTGTTTGTAGCACTCTTTCGAGAGGTGCGGTAACAGTCTAGTTCGGTTGCATCTTGGTCTTTAGAGCTCACATACAACGGCTAACTAGCTGTGCTTTGACTGCTGCAGCAAGTGTCTTCAAGTACAGTAGCGGACGAACTGTATATCAAGAACAGAGATCGTAAATTGGAGCGTAAGGCGGACAAGCTGCTCGACGACGTGTGTGTGTGAGAACCCAATCGTGCTGTTGGGCGAACAGTAGTGCTGATATTAGGGGTATCCATTGGTATGTTGGTGGTTATCATAGAGATCGAGCTGCGGCGCGGAAGAAGGAGGAGAGCTATCGAGCGGACTTTATGCAAGTGACTGCTGCGGAGCTGGCGGTACGTCGTACTTGTACTCTGTTTTGATGGGTCAAGTAGCAAGATGGTTAATGTTGCAATTCTACTGTAGAGACTGGGAGCGCCGGCGTTGATTACGTGGCAGAAGCTTGTGTTTGACAAGGAATGCTGCGCACAGGCGTTTCGACTGTTGCTTACGCGGATCAAATCGTCGCGACGGAGTGTGGCTAGCGGAGTTAGCATCAATAGTTCATCACTACTTGCAGCACGCTATGCTGCTGGGTCGCGTCACAGCGAAAGAAGTCGACATGGAAGTGACAATAATGCACTGGATAACGATGATCATGGAGAAAAACAAAACGACACCACTGAAAATGAAGAAGCTGAAGATCGCATTAGGTTTCCCCCTTTGAAACCGACTCCAGATCCCGTTCGTCGGCTCTCAGCTACTCGAAAGAAAGGAGTCAGCTCTACTTCCCGGTCCACCACCAGCAACAAGAGCATAGGGCTGGATTGGAACTTTGACACAACGATTGACACACCTCCTGAAGAAGACGAGCTTCACGATGATACTATCCATAGGTCATCTGAGAGAACCACCCAGATAGAGCGAACGATCCGTCACCAGACAGGAGCTGGTATTTCAATCGAGCGGACATTCCCAAGCAAGGCGTCGTCCTTTGCGTCGAAGTTCAGAAAGAACGCGTTGCAAGCCTTGCAAGAAGAAAACACCGCGTTATCAAGCGAGAATGCCAAATTGCGGGACGAAGTGAAGCAACTGGAGGCTCTGAATGTCGTGCTCCAGTGTGACAATTCCAACAACAGAATGCTGGATGTTCATCTGGATTCAGTCGAGTTTGCGCAGAAACGAATGAGACTATTGCAGGCACAGAACGTACAACTTCAGCGACAAGTAACTCTACTACAAGAGGCAATGCAGGCCCATGAAAACGCCGAAACGAATTTGATGTCTGCGCTGAACAACTGGCGCGATGTGATTGAAGCTGCAAAGGAAGAAGCTAGAGCTGCTGGTGCCGACCAGAACGCGACAGACTCACCGACTGAGCCAGAAGAGACTGGAACTCGACAGCCCATCAAGTGGGTGTTGGCTGTGCCTGATACACTCCTGGATGAACTGAAGCGAGTGGAAGGACAGATTCGAGGAGCATCAAAGGCTGCGAATGCCTGTTTCGAGACAAAGCTCCGTGTGAGTCCGTTGTCAGCCTCATTCTTGCGTATCGAGGACACTTCGCTAAAGATGAGTGAGATCTACAATGGAGGACCATTGAGTCTGGCACACCTACGAATTGAAAGAGTGAAGCAGCTAGAGAATGCGCTTGCCTCTGTGTCAACGCAGCTGGACGAATTGAGTGCTCAAGTGTTGCAGCGTTTCCCTCCGAAAGTCTCAACCACTGATCCACTGCGCTCGCGTGCGTATGAACTGGGAAGGAGTGTGCGAGAATTGCTTCTTGAAGTTGGGGCTTTTGGTGTTGTGGTGCCGACGCCGTCGACTAAAAATGCTGCTGCAATAATCGATGAGGGTGTTACAATTGGAGATATTATGAAGGTGCTGTCGTTGACTACAGGAAGAGGATCACAAGGTGTGAAAGATCGCGAGAAGCAAGCAAAAATGATGCTGAAGCAGCTTCATGCAAGGCATGCTGCTATTACGAACAACCTGGTTGCCGCTCGGAGGGAGGCAGAGTACTGGCGAACTGCTTGGCTTACGCAGGATGATATTCTCCGCAGGTTGGCCAAGCGTGTACGTAACCTTGGACAGAAGAAGGTGGAGTGGTGTCAGCATTATTTATTGATTCCCATGGTGAACTTATCTGAGGTGTTTACCTCGTTTCAACAAGCCTATGATGAGAACACAACTCGTCCGAATCCGTACTTGCCGCTACTAGTGGAGACTTTGAGCATGGAACACCCGATGCTGCAGGATGCACTGCAACAGTGGCGCGAGTATTCGAAGGATGTTCAACTGAAGATGGATGAGTTGATTGCCGACTACGAAGCCAACCGACTTGTTCTCCTCGCGTCTTCAGATGATCCGGCTACGTCAGTGTCCACATTGGACGCCGATACCCTCTCCTGTACGAGTCAACAAGTTCCAGTACGTTGAGCGTAAATAACAGAGTGACGCGTTTGGTGAGAGCTCAGCTTTCTGAAACTTCAGCTTCGCTCTGTGGGAATGTTTTCCAATGCGACCATAATAGAGTCGTCAAGTGTGCACACGAGAACCGTGACGTTTGGCGGGCCTGGAAGATCGTGGAGCCCTGTGCAAGTGCTACCACCACCCAACTACAGTGAGCACCGGAACAACGTAACGCTCTTGCGGGCAAGGATCGCCATAGTTTTGTTCTTGAGCTTGTGAGGTGCGGAAAGACTCCGGCAGATATCGAGCACATCACGATCAGCATCTTCGATGCTCCACTTGCTACTGCCGAATGAGAAACCGTAGACACGGTAGCCAGGACCGCGTTGGGCTCCCGCATTTCGCTTTGGTCACACTTATCGAGCATCTTATTCTGCTG
Organism: Phytophthora nicotianae INRA-310; assembly: GCF_000247585.1. NCBI lineage: Eukaryota > Oomycota > Peronosporomycetes > Peronosporales > Peronosporaceae > Phytophthora > Phytophthora nicotianae. The sequence goes on from NW_008649078.1 coordinate 14,180, forward strand.
ACACAACCAGGAGTATCGCCGGTCAATTCATTTGAATCTTGTCGCCGATCATTTGAAGTGTTTGGCGCCAGCATTTCATGTGTTATACCAACAACAACAAAAACATCAGGATACCATACCTGGTAAATTTTCATCTAATGTAAATTCTATTTGATCGGTTGTCGACATTCCCCTGTAAACTGTCTGCTCAATTTAAGACCTGAAAGGAAACCCTGCTGAAGTCGACTTAACAACAAAGTTGCGACAATTTTATGAAGTTCGTCGCTTGGAAGCTCTATCGATCAGTACGGACATCTGCAGATCGTACTACACGATAATATCGTGTAGTACGATCATATTATGATTATCCGGTTGGCTACAGTACAAGTTA
>NW_008649078.1:15054-17812 GCF_000247585.1 Phytophthora nicotianae INRA-310
ACAGCTCGAGTCCGTCTCCATAGTGAAGAGTTCCCACTCGCCAGGCTCTTTCCGGTCAAAGACACAATCCCCACTCGCGCGAACCTGGAGGAAGCATCCGTTGTGACCGGACTGAATGGCGATCTTGTCGTCGCGAACACGGCGTAAAACCATTTGCTCGTAAACATCGCGGTTGTCAGTCAGACGGCGAGCCTTCTTGGAACCAAGCGGGTTCTGCAAGCTTTTCCCCTTGCAGATTGACTGGAGGATCACAGGGACGTCGAACGGAATCTCGGTTAGATCCATGGTGAAGTCTTGGATGTACTGGGTGTTGGAATTCTGAATGCCAAATGCGATGAAATGCTGAACGTCGCTTCCTAAAATGATCTTCTACGTTATACAAATGGATAGACGGAACAGCTTGCGATCTATGGAAGAATGATGATACCGTTGGCAGACGGCCTTTAAATTCAGTCGGTTTAGTAAAACCTATCGAGTTCTTACCCGCAAATATTATCAGGAAGTACGTAGTGACATTATGTCTTAAGACTGCGAAAACGTGCCCATTTAAATAACCGCACTACCTAGAAAATGTTGAAGCTTACCGAATTCGTAGACTTGCTTTTTATAAGGTCCCTTGATTATAACTGTCTAACTTGAAACTTGATACAAAGTGATGCTAGAAAAACCAGTCAAATGTTGCCAAAATTAAAGGTTTTACCCACTGCTAGTGGGAATCAGTGATATGTATCGACATGAAATCACGTGCTCGTCCGTTCTAAGCCGGAAATCAGCCTCTGAAAGGGTCACAACATGAAGAAAATTCCTTAAATTTCTAGACTTGAAAAATTTCATTCGAATCCCACTAAATTCCAGGTATGTGCACCACACCAACATGCTCAAGTGATGCTGTATTAGCCAAGGGAGGTTAATCTGTAGCCTTCGAAGTAGCAACAAATTTAGCGCACGATATCCCGCGGATCAAGCAATTGGCGATATTTTTTATTGGTGAACTTGATGACACGGTAAGTCCGCACATCGAAGCACATATTTCGTTCGACAGGGAGTATTCCCACTTGGTTTTCATTGCCGACAGCTCATTTGTACCAATTTCTTTCGGATAGAAAGTGCTGGCCGAGAGGATTGTCAGATAGCGGCACTTAAAAAAAAGCTTTGTAGCCGTCCTAAAGAAGGGGATTTCTTGCTCGCACTGCGACTCGGGTAATGATCTCCTGATGCTCTAGTAGTTGCTGTATTTCTTCATCGTCTGGAGATTCAAGCTCGTGAATTCCTTCTTTAATTTCCGAAAAAGCTTGAAATACTGATAATCCACGTGCCGCGTGAGTGCTTCACCCGTCAGTAGCACCCGACTATTATGGGGATCTATCAAACCCAATAACCTCTGTGCAGCCTTATCGCTTCTTTCTGCTTTGGCCATAATGATAGTTCTCGCTGTCATCTCTGCGGCCGTGGCCCCTCTCGATACAACCACTTCGGGGGCATTACCGATGTTCATCTGCCTAACAATCAAGGTGTCGTGCATGTTCACATAGTGCTTGTAGACTCTGAAGGCATCAGTCGCCTCTACCTTGTTGAGCTCATTCGCCTGTGTAATCCGGTTCAAATTGAGTTCTTTATGCCAGGCATCGAACGTGGTATAGTCTTTCTGGAGCCAGCCGATGAGGCGATACTCTTCAGATTTGTCAGCAAAGTACGAATAGTATTTGTAGTTCTTGTGGGCCTTGATATCTGCGTCGTCAAGTCCATCCAGTTTCAGTGCCGTCTTGACATACTCTTTGGACATTTTGGTCTCAAGCCATAATTGCACTTTTACGTACTTCCACATTGTCTTAAACATATTACCCCTCTCTTCTGAGTTTTCGTTGAGTGTAGTCTCACTCCGCAGCGATCGCTCCTCGGGAAACATGATCGGGTGAGCAGAGGCGCGTATCTCAGGCGATTGCAATGTTGAGGAGAACTTGGAAGACCCGGCTGCCGTGCTGGCAAGGAGAACAACCAACATTATGGTTAGAGCTTGGATGGGGTGCATGACTACAACGCTCCGAAAGGTAAATTGCGAAGTGACACGCAATATATGCAACATAACTTGTAATTGCTGAGTGACTGTATAGCGTCGTAGACGGCGAGCCCACCGTTGTTGTATTCGTACAATCTGCCACCGTAATCGTCGTTATTGAACACGCAAATCTGCATTGATTGAGATTCAAGTGATTTGAACAAAGCTCTGAATGTCAAACGCCAACTTTAATTAGGGATGGACAGCCCTCAACGGATTAATTCCACGGCTCGCTCTATGTTATCTCGCTCAATATTCAGCTGACATCAAAATGTTAGCTGAACGTTGAGCAAAAGCAGGATGTTTAATTCAATTTTGACAGCGGATAGCTAAGGACTAACGGCAGGATTGCTACCCACGCAATTATGTATGTTTTGGACAAATATCTGGAAAATACCATTGTGCATTTATACCCAATCGAATGAGATTATGAGTCTTCCAGCAATCTGATTGGTTCCACTACCTGAGGGTTCCCTTCTTCGTGTAGTAGCTATTTTTGCATGGGAGGCTTGCATAACTTCTCGAAAGATAATTAGGTATGCCGTGCGCCTCCTTATGAGTATATGCAGGACTCACTGGGTTCCCCGGTTTGGGGCTGACGCTTCGAATGTAGCTTGGGAGTTGTGCTGCATGTCAAAAAAAATCGTTGAGCTGTCGGTCAGCAATGAGTGTGGCTACTTGGATCCGTTTTCCCTTTTTTTT
>NW_008649078.1:17912-19411 GCF_000247585.1 Phytophthora nicotianae INRA-310
CGGCAGCATCTTTAGACTTGGACTGATCAGCAGGTCGCGCACGTACTAAAAGTTGCACGAGGCTCCACGATCCTCCACGACTCGAACGACTGGCGATTGTCAGTAACGCACTTGACAACACCATTGCCCGCACACTGCAGCACCTTTCCCGTTCGGCAAGACACGAAAAACAGAGAGCACTCTGAATTCGTCTTCATTGTGAAATATTCGTTTGAGCCAAATTGTTTGGGTCGAAAACGCATGTACCAGTCGAGAGAACTGTTAGATAGCGCCTATTGTAGACAGACTGAATAGTCACCTTGCGACCTCCGATGTGATGCAAATAGAGCTGCTCGTAATAATCACGATTATCTTCCAGGCAGCGCGCATTCTTTAATCCGGGCGGGCATTGTAGATTCTTGCGAGTGCGTATGGATTGCAAAATAATGGGATAATTGAACGGGATTTCCGATATTTCCATCTTGTCGAAGAACGGAGCTCGCTGCAGTTCTGAGATTACTGGATGAATTGGAAATGATACCAACTTTTAACTGGATGGACGGCTGCGTTGCCCCCCCCCCCCCCCAAAACACCCCAAAAGCCTACGCATCTTCGCCCAACGATGTTGAACATCGGCCCGAGACAAGACGGCGGCGAAAACCACCTCTTATCTGATGATAGAAATCTACACAATGTATTGTCAGCATGCTTCTGTTGTTATTCTACGAGGTTTTGCAGCAATAAAACAATCGAGTTCAAGGTATGATGGTCATATCAGACGCTTTGGCAAGAATACCAAATCGAAGTCATTTCTTGATGAAAAAAACCGTCTTAATACGGCTTTTTTTCTAAATTTATTAAATACGAACAGAACTTGATCTTTGTTCTTTTAAATTACTTCAGATGTAATATTTCTCAATTTCCAAAAAAGTTCTGTAATTTATTAAGAAACGTACGCAATTTTTTTACATAGTGTACAGTGCATGGGATACTAATTGGCATTGTCCGTTAAAAGAGCACGAAAAATATTCACCATTCATCATGCAGCAAACGTTCTACTTCTTCTCAATATAAGTCGCTGCCTTTGACGAAGACACTAGTGGTGAATTAAACATACGTATCACAATTCGCTCGATCTCGGCCGGAGTCTTTCCACACTTCGTCAGCTCCACAATAAAATCTTGTCGCTCCGTACCAGTAAGATCATCACGCAGAGTAGGCACGTTTGGCACACAGCTGATGGTAACACGAGGCTCCACAATTCTCCAAGTTCCGCCGTAATGTATGGTATCACTTGTACTTGTACACTTCACGACACCATTTTTATCGCACTGGAGGACTGTCACGAATAGGAGATAACCATCTGGGTCACTTTCAATACTTAAAGCGTCCCCACGCGCCGTTGCTCTTTGGATCAAAGACACGACTTCCACAATCGTAGACTTGAAGATAGCGGTCACTATGTGTGGCTTGGATGAACACTTTATGCTCACGTGCTCATAGACATCACGGTTGTCTTC
>NW_008649078.1:19511-20438 GCF_000247585.1 Phytophthora nicotianae INRA-310
AAAAAAAAAAAAAGCCTACGCATCTTCGCCCAACGATGTTGAACATCGGCCCGAGACAAGACGGCGGCGAAAACCACCTCTTATCTGATGATAGCAATGTATTGTCAACGTGCTTCTGTTGTTATTCTACGAGGTTTTGCAGCAATACAACAATCGAGTTCAAGGTATGATGGTCATATCAGACGCTTTGGCAAGAATACCAAATCGAAGGCATTTCTTGATGAAAAAACGTCCGAATAAGGCTTTTTTTCTAAATTTATTAAATACGAACCGAACTTGATTTTTGTTCTTTTAAATTTAAATTACTTCAGATGTAATATTTCTCAATTTCCAAAAAAGTTATGTAATTTATTAAGAAACGTACGCAATTTTTTTTACATAGTGTACAGTGCATGGGATACTAATTGGCATTATCCGTTGAAAGAGCACGAAAAATATTCATCATTCATCATGCAGCAAACGTTCTACTTCTTCTCAATATAAGTCGCTGCTTTTGACGAAAACACTAGTGGTGAATTAAACATACGTATCACGATTAGCTCGATCTCGGCCGGAGTCTTTCCACACTTCGTCAGCTCCACAATAAAATCTTGTCGCTCCGTACCAGTAAGATCACCACGCAGAGTAGGCACGTTTGGTACACAGCTGATGGTAACACGAGGCTCCACAATTCTCCAAGTTCCGCCGTAATGTATGGTATCACTTGTACTTGTACACTTCACGACACCTTTTTATCGCACTGGAGGACTGTCACGAAAAGGAGATAACCATCTGGGTCACTTTCAATACTAAAGCGTCCCCACGCGCCGTTGCTCTTTGGATCAAAGACACAACTTCCACAATCGTAGACTTGAAGATAGCGGTCACTATGTGTGGCTTGGATGAACACTTTATGCTCACGTGCTCATAGACATCACGGTTGTCTTC
>NW_008649078.1:20900-21921 GCF_000247585.1 Phytophthora nicotianae INRA-310
ATGTAGCTTGGGAGTTGTGCTGCATGTCAAAAAAAATCGTTGAGCTGTCGGTCAGCAATGAGTGTGGCTACTTGGATCCGTTTTCCCTTTTTTTTATACTTGTATTGCTTCCACAATGCCTGAACATGTAATTGCCCATTAGTGATGCATTCTCTGTTAAACTCTCTTGGTGTAGCCAGCAGAATCAAGGGTTCTATTAACAGATGCCTATCAGGGCTCGCAATTGGCGGACTTCGGGTTACCCTGCCCGACCCGAATGTCTTTTCAAGGCATATCGGGTACCCGTACCCACCCGACAGGACCCTTCGGGTACCCGGGTCTACCCAGCAGTGCTTTTGCCAAAATCAGTGAATTGATCCAAGTCATCCAATACGCCTTTTTAAAAGTTGATGACGCACTATCAGCCACTTCTGCCATCTCTTATCTACACTGACGCTTGTACCGCTAGCGATAAACGGACGCTACGTCTTCTTATGCACGCCTATTTTCCCTGGCTGAATGATTATCATTCGTGGACGGCAGGATACGCATCGCTGATACAAAGAGGTCATTATTGCATTGTTCATCGTTGCGCGATGTTCCGGTTCCATGTGAAACGGATAGACATCAATATTTGATTGATGTGTTCATTCTAATGCGCTTCTATCGTGCTCACAAAAATGCACGATACGACTCAGGAGAGCGCTCTAGTCCTGACTCATTTGCTGAGGCCTGGTAGTCGTTTGCAGCAAAGCATTAGGCGAAATCTTAAACAATGGTTTTGCATGCTTCGCAAATGTAAAGCCCATTTTCTGGAGTCCTTATTATGTAGCATAACGTTACACATATTGTATGTACCTGGTGTGCGAAGTGGGTGATAGGAAAATAAGGAATAATCCAAGAATCTCGAGTGGCCCTAATTGAATCCGTACCCAGAAACGGTCAAATCAATGTTCATTCTAGACATTCTGCGTCCTAAGAAAGATAGTTCTGCTGAACCTTAACAAGATATCGACGAAGACGACGGTTTAAATGTCGAAGC
>NW_008649078.1:22021-35337 GCF_000247585.1 Phytophthora nicotianae INRA-310
TCGCACCGACTGCAGAATCACTGGAACGCCGTACGGAATTACCATGTGCTCTATGCAAACGATAATACCAACAAAGGGGGAATGAAGCCACGAGTACGTCTTGTAGCATCGCTCTAAAATTCGTCAATATATCAAAACTGAAAAGTGATGGCTAAAAGGATGTGTATCTACTGACAACTTTGATAGAAAGGAAGTGGATTGCGTAGAGCGGGTTGGGCGATGCTAAACTAATGCCTACAACAAAGAGGTCGAACTGGGGTGTCCCTTTCCGCCAAAACGCAGCCGTCTATGGCACCTGGACTTTGTCATTCAGGAAGACCTCGCTCTTGATGGCCACGATGGACGAGAGCTGTCTGCGGTCGGCCTCTTTCCATAAAGTATAGTTCTGCTTTGCTATGTTGTGAATAGCACCGAATTCCGGCGCGAATATAACTTGTGCGACTGTGTCGTAGAAAGGAAGTACAATGAACTCGAAGAAACCAACTTGATTCTAATAGACACAAAAATGTCATCAATATATAAAATCTTCAAGAAAAAACACCAAAACATACCTTTGCGCTGTTCTCCGAATGTCGATCCATGAAAGGTGAAATGTCCGAATTATTGGCGCGTTCGTTGTCACCCTGCAGGAAAAATTCCTCGATGATAAGCGCTGACCAGATAACATGCAGCTTGCGCTTCTTAGCAGCGTGGCCGATGTCCGCACACTTGATCACAACCTTCATGATCATCATAGGGTCTGTGACGGGTTTCGGGGCAGGTACAACACCTCCCAAACCTGTACCAACCCCAGCTGCCAGGGCAGTAGCCTCTTGAAGCAGCAGTGCCTTGAGATTTCCTACCAATTGCAAGTGCATCGATAAATCTGTGCTGAGCACCATCTCGATGATAGCTTTCCGGATTTCTCGGTACGGTTTATCTTTCATACGACCGAAGATATCGCAGAGTGGATTGCGCATAATGAAGAAAGTTTCTGCGAGGTGCATGCTCTCCAGGATACTGCGGTCGTTGTATTGCAGAGCCAAGTCGTGCTTTGCCTTGATAAGATAATTGTTAGATTTTCCCGGATGGCGGAAATCGTGGATAGCAGCAGCCACCAGTGCCGCGTAGAATTCGAGATTTGTCAAAGTATCTCGGATCTGTCCGTCCGCTAGCGTTGTGATGAGGAAGTTCACAGAGTTCACGACGTCGGCTGCGTGGCTGCTATTATGGTACGGATTGGCGAGGTATCCATCGTCCAGCACGTACAGAAAGTTACGTAGTACCACACGGTCGACACGGAATTCTTCGTGTAATTCATGTAACTCAAACAATGCTGCGGTGACGTACATAAGTGGCCGGTTACCGGTTTGATCAGCAATTTGGAGAGTGTCTAAATCCCAACCGTCTTGCTGAATACGTTGTTTTACTCGAACTAACGTTTGTTCCTCCCACGTAGGCATATCTGGTAGTGGAGCGATAACCATGGAACCGGCAATCCCCCCAGCTCCGATGCCTAAGCCATCCCTATAGCTTCTTCGGTTGCTGTTTGAGTTGGAATGCGAGCTGTGAGACATCGATACTCCAGAACGAGTAGTGTCGGCGTAGTCCTTACGGGCCAGCACTGACAAGGCCCAGTTCTTGGTGTCATTATCCACTTCCTTTTCAGATTTGATCTGTGCGCTGATATCTGGAACGAACAGATTCTGATCTAGACGTGCTAGATTGCGAACGATAGCCATACCACGCTGCATGTCCTCGTCACTCAAGTCCACAGTATCCAGAAACGACTTTAACTCTGAGAGTAAAGCATGAAGCGGAGATGTCAGATCCAAGTTGAACTCACTATCACGCTGTGCTAACTCCTGTTTCAGTGTGCGGTTCTCTTCGGCCATCAAATTCTTCTCGCGAGTGGCTTTCTCAGCTTCCAATTCTACAGCCCAAACGTGTAAAAAGTCTTGACGTACCACGCGATCCACGTCTCGGTTACGAACCAGCATAGCAAGAGTAAATACCATCGGGAAGCAGATAACCAACACGCGGTTAAGAATGAATGGCGTCGAGTCCGTAACGGGGTAGAAGAGCAACGTAAGAGCCATGTAGCTAGCGCTGGTAATAACACCAACCAATGCGAAGTGGAGCGTGTCGATACGCAACAGCGGCACGAATACAAAAATCATAATCAGGCGAAGCAAATTAATGTTCATAGTAGCCGAAGGTAGTAGAATCTCCTTGGTATACGACTGCAGCACCTCCGCTCGAGTACCGGAGATTCCCTTGAAGTGCCAATCACTACGCACCGTGCTGTTCACGTAAAATATGCGTGAGTCATCGTTGTTAGCGATTCCGAGTTCATCTAGGATAATATCCACGTCCTTGGCCACGTAGTTGTACCATTCTGTGAGCATAGAGAACATCCCACCGGCAATGATCGAGAAGCTCCAGCACAGCAACACAAGCGTGTAGATCCGTTGGAATTGGATTTCGTGCGCTCGTCTCCGACTGATGTAGACAAGCAACGGGATCGGAAGGATCGGGATAAACACCAGCAAGAAATACCGGAAACTTTGTGAGCGCACACTTGAGTCTTTTGAAAGCAGGTTGGACAAATTTGACCCCGTGAACGCTAGGTACATGAAAAAGAAGATCAGTGCCATACGTGATGACCGAGCCGAGTTCTCGCGTGCAAACGTAACTTGGTACAGTTTCTCGAGCCGCGGTTCATTCACAAACGAGCTGGTGATTGGGTGGAATTTCACTTCCACGGGCGTTTTCTTGTTCTGGGCCACACAGACGGAATCCGTTAGCGGGTATATACGTGAGACCCGTTGGTTCGCGCGATCGTTTAATACTGTGTGGATCGCCTCCGAGCCGTGCTGACCTGCATTATTATAGGTTGCGCCATTTCCACTGAATATTGTCGTTCTTATAGGCATTACACCGCCAGCGGCAGCATCTTTAGACTTGGACTGATCAGCAGGGTTCCCAAGAAATAATGAAGTATTCTGCGCGCCTGGCGCCACGGCACTGGGCGCCGAGCGCTCGTCCTCCTTTGATCCACGCGTCGTGACGGATGCGATGCGCAGCACCTGCCCTGCAGGTGTGCTTGGTTTTTTCCGACCACGGAGAGGCAGCGGACTCTGGTCTCCTGGTCTCTTTTTGTTGTCCTCGCTTCGACCACTATCCGAGCGATGCGAGAACTTCTGCACCAGGTCGCGGTCGACTTCCCCAGACCTTAGAAACTGCTGTAATCTCGATGGCGTCTGCGATGCTGAAGAGGCTTCGGATAGTGTGGGCAAGGAGCTGGAGAAGGAGAGCAACCTCCGGAGATTACGCGACGAACCCAGTGCTCCGAAATGAGGGGGTGAAGCAAGTCTCCCCACGACACCCGGAAGCGGGAAGCTCTAGTGTACTGTGCTTTGTTCTGCTACGGCCGACGCTGAACCCGCAGACTGCCTGTATACCCTGTTGCGTTGCGCTTTCTTGAGCTTTCTCGAGGCAATATCACTGGATTGCCAGGCCATATACAAGAAGGAGAGGAAGCTATTGTTGTCAGCAGAGCTTGGTGGCGAAACGGATAGAGGGCAGTAGGCTACCAGAGGGTCTCCATGGCTATTATTAGGAAGTGGCGAGGCTATTGCTATAATAGAAAGCCTTTCCATGTCGAGAAAGCAGGATACAAACGATGTACGTGCTTCAATTAATGATCGTGAGTCCACGAACGGAAGAAGCGACGCGACGTCCGTCACTTCGGAAATGAGAATGATATCATAGTCACAGTAATGAAGCGATGTAATGCATTTATTGCGCAGCATAGGCTGCACTGTTGTCGAGAACAGAGGTAGAGTGCTCGACGTACATGTTGAAGCTGACGGTATTGCATACATTGCTTGTTGCATTCACGGTGTGTACACATGAAATGGTGCTATCATTATCAAACATAATGACTTCAAATTGATTCATCAACAGACTGTGGAGCTCTTCACAAACTGTCCTGCTCTTCGTGCTCTTACGATTGACCTGCCGGCATGACGGAGGAACTATATGCAAGTCCGATCAGCCAGCCGTCGCGCGCCGGTACGACAGCATCGGTGTCTTCGTAGAAATTAAACACGTTGACACTCTGTTTTCTTCGTAGTCTATTGGCTCTGCAAGCTGAACAACCATCCGATCGAGTACAAGTACACAAACCCGGCCAAGGGAGAAACTCGCACGGAGACGTTCCTTCAGCTGAGCCCCATTGGCAAGATTCCAGTACTCAAGGATGGGGAATTCGTCCTTACCGAGAGGTTGGAAATGTGTCAATGAAATCTTGTCAACACTGGCTTAACCTTTAATACTTGCTCTGTTACGGTAGCCATGCGATCATGCTCTATCTTGCAGACAAGCACGGGTGGGAATCATGGTGCCCCAAGGACCTCAAGATCCGTGCTCGTGTAAGGAATGATGTTGTCACCTGACGTTGAACCGATTTTTTTTGGCACTCACCAGTGTGTTGTGCGTGTTTCAGATCCAGGAGTACACTAATTGGCACCACCTCAACACGCGCCGCAGCTCGGAGATCTTCTTCAACCAGTTGATGCTCAACATCGGCCGCGGTACACCTGCTATGGAGGCCATGCTCCAGAAGAAGCACAAGATCATCTCGGACATGTTTCGCATTCTTGAGTTCTGGCTGCGTCATGGCAACCTCTACCTGGTGAGCAATACCAAGCCGACGGTTGTCGACCTATCGTGCTACAACGAAGTGGTGCAGCTCGAGGTCATGGGACTACTCACCGACGTGCAGAAGGACTTCCCCAAGGTCGCAGCGTGGCTCAAGCGCATGAAGGTAACAGCAATTTTTTTCACTGTCATTTCAACTGTTTATTGAACATTTCACTCATTGAAACGACGTATCCATTGTTAATGTTTATAGGATATCCCGTACCATGACGAGATGCTGGCGCCCATGGGCAAATTCTTCCGCAAGTTCAAGCTCTCGGCCAACATGTAACAACATGTAACTTGTCCAAGTTGAGCTGCTCTATGGGCATTTTTTCTGTGTGATTTTCAACCAACCAATTTGCTTAAAATTTAATCAAACTATCTTTGATTGGTCGAAAATCGCTGTGTGGTTCCGACACCTCTTACTTTTACTATTGGAGCAGGAGACGAGCATCATGTCGGCGGTGGCCAAGACCTTCAAGAACGCCTTCCAGGTACTGACTCCTACGCGCGAGTACGGTGTGGGCAAGCGCGTGACGCGCGGCATCTGGGCGAAGTACGCGGAGCCCTCATACTGGGAGGTGGTGCGCATCCGCCCCTCGCCCGACCTCAAGCACGGCAAAGTCTTCGGCAGATTTACCTTCCGTGGTGCGTTGGGTCGCGATTATTGAGGGCTATTGGACATATAGTTGATTGTGTTGTTGTGTGATTATTGCGCAGGCAAGACGGACCCCCAGGTGAAGCGCATGAACGGCGTCTTGAAGAAGGATTGGAGCTTGTATGAAGCTTAGACAGAGGAGGCAGCAGCCAGCAGAAGCACTTGATAGAGGGAGGACGGAATCGCCAGCATTTTGTCACTGGGCAGTGAAGAAGTAACGTGTATAGATACGCGCAAAATGGAGGCACGCAGCGCAGCGCTGCTGTCGGCTCGGTACGAGTGCAATACACGGCGACCTATTATGTCATTGTAGCGATTGTTGGTATGTGGTGTTGCTGTTGCTGTAAAGTGTTGTGGTGTAGGTGGACTCGCTGATAGGAGATCATTGTGCCGTTCAGTGCATAGCTACAGTACCAGCGACAGCTTCTTGACAGGGTTGACACGATATGTATTAATACTGCTTTTGAAGCAGAACCCCGCGTGCAATGAACCTTGGTTTCATGCTTCAATAACTCCTAATATCATAAGTTGTCCGGGCTCTGTGCTCCATCGAAGTTTGGCGTGGAGTGTCAAGGCTAGGCAAGTGCATCAGCGTCATACGTCGGCAACAACCACAGTAAGATACAGCGATGCTTGTATTTTGCAACTCGTTGCTTTCGCTCTTCTCGCTCAAGACTTTGAGCTCTGCTATCACATCCAGCTATCACGGTCATGGGACATCCTGTTCGACGTGCCCGTGATTCTCCACTCAATCCGCAAGCACAAGAACCTCTTCGTTCTCACTGAGGCTCGCTGTCAATCGAGTACGAGCAGCCCATCCAATCGGCTCAGAGCAATTGCTACCTCTAAAGTCCAGTTGAAAGGCGACTATGATGTTCGACTCGACAGGTATCAAAGACCAGAACTTGTTAACTATTGAGACAGATCGCTCTTTTCGTGTCGTGCTTCACCAAAACATCCTGGGCGCTTCGTCGAGTCAAGAAGTTCTTGACATGAACTAGCATCAGCACTGTCGTCCAGTCTGTTCCAGGCCAATGCTACGATCTACCAAGCCGAGACCGTCAATGCTTCACTTTGTAGCTAGTCAAGGACGGTTGAAGAGGATGGCTTCAAACAGTAAAACCTATTCAATATCATAACTTGACTTATCGAAATGCATTGAGTTGAAGGCCGCATTCGAGAATCAACCAAATCAAATCTTTCGCCACGTGGTAGACGATCGAAAAGGCAACTTTACGGGAGCCGCTGCCTCACTTCACTTTACTATCGCCAACTGCAACAAACCAGTGCACATTCATTCATGCTTCTCCGTGCGCTTCTCGGCGCCTTGTGCGTCAGTGTATCATGGCGCAGCGTCAACGCTCTCAAGACCATCACAACCTCCACTGAGCTTGCAGCAGTCGAGCGCTCGGCCAAAGTGCACGCGCTGCTGATTCTCGGCACAGAGGAGACGGAGGAACGCAGCCTCGAGGAGCTGGCCACCACGGCGTATCCGTCGCTGCCGGATCTCGAGAAGCAGCTCGAAGGGCTCGTAACCTTTGGCGTCGTGGACATTTCGCCGCACCACAAGGACTCGATCGGGAACAAGTGGCAGCTGGCCAAGGCGCCAGCGCTGGTTATTTACAAAGATGCACCTAAGGAGAACCCATACACTGGCAAAATATATCGCGACTCGAAGGCCACAGATGCGGCGATCTTGGACAGCCCGCGGAAGCTCAAGAAGATGCTGAAGCAGGCGATCCCAAACGAATATGTACAGGAGCTTGAAGGAGACAAAGCCACTTTGAAGAGCTTTGAGCAGCTTGTGAATGAGAAGGTTAACGAAGAGGAGACGGTCGCGCTGCTGATTTCCAAGCAGAAGCACACGTCACCGATGTATCGAGCCTTGGCGGCGGAGTTTAATGGCCAAGGATTGAGTTTTGTGTTCTTGAATAGGGATGAACAAAGAGCGGAAGAAATTATGAACGCGTTAAAGATCGAAGAACTGCCCGGTATGGTGGTGTTGAGGTCCATGACGGAGCATGTGGTGTTAAAGGCGGAGAACACCAAGACGTACGGTGAATTGAAGGGCTTTGTGGAGCCTTTTGCGACCGAAAAGGAACGTACAGCGACAAGTGGAGTTAAGAAAGGAAAGGAAGCCTCGAAGTTTATCAGATTCTTCTCAGGAAAGGATTTCGACGACCTCGTGCTCCACTCGAACGTGGTTTGGATCATAGAGTTTATGAATGCCGAGCGCGAACAGGCTTTAACAGAGGAAGAGTGGAAGAAATCACTGACGGAATTGCACCGTAAAGCAGGGGTGGTGGCGATGGGTGCAGTAAGCTGTGAGAAGGAAGCAGAACTCTGTGAACGTCATGGCGGACCTGGTGTTCGCGTCTTCCCGCTGGCTTTAACGGAGGACAACAAGCTGAAACGCGGCGATGTTCAAACGCAAACGTTTACAACGATAGATGAGGCTAAGGAGTCGGCTATCGCAGCCATCCCGGATCTGACTGTGGAAATTAAGTCAACTGCTGATCTGAATGGATTCATTTCCCACGCTAGAGAAAACCGCGCGCTCCCTATTTTACTGTTTACGACCAAGAAGAGCACCCCGCCAATGATAAAGGCTCTCGTACTGTCAGTTCCTACCCAGAAGGTTAGACTAGCAGTGATTCATGACGCTGATGAGGATCTGAAGAAGCAGTTTTTGGTCAAACCATCCGCTAGCACGTCGCTGGTATGTCTCGTGCCTACTAAAACGGATTCGGAGGACCCAACTGCTGCCCCATTCGGCGTCGTAGCCTACGAGAAAAAGAAAATGGGTGCGTACAACTACCCGAATATCATGCAGTTTATTCTGCAGGTTCTTGCTCAGTACCCGCATCCTCAAGATGCTAAGCCGGAAAGCGAGGAGATCAACTTTTCATCACTCGACGAGAAGGCTGCCCGATCGCTTGTGCCGTACTTGACCAAGAAGAACATGGATGATCTCTGTGGCGGCAACAAAATTTGTGCAATCGGATTCTTTGAGGATCATTTGGACACGCTGAGCGACCCGGAGTCTCGCCTTGCCAAGTGGTGGACAACTTTTGCGCACGTGGCAGCCCAGAGCAAGCAGAACAAGGAGCCCTTCCGCTTTATGTGGGTCAATGGAAAGTGTCAGAAGGACTTCGCCGAAGCCTTCGGCGTTGGCCTCTTCCAAATGCCAACACTTGCTGTGTACTCTCCTTCGAAGCAGCGATACGCAACAAACGTGGGGCTTTTCGATGAAGAAAATGCGGCTGCGTTCTTGAGGAGTGTGCTGTCCGGTAGTATCGGAACTGCACCAATTGGAAACGTTCCTGAACTGGGTGAGGAATGCTCGTTTGATGAGATTCAAGAAGTTGCACTAGGAGCTGATGGCGTCACTGAGGACGACGAAGATTTGGACGATATGTTGAGCGAGATTCTCTCTGACGAGAAACAGCAGCGTGACGAGCTGGAGAAGGAACTTAAGTCCGAGGAGAAGCAGTCGAAGAAGAGCAAGAAGAAACACAAGTCTAAGAAGAAGAAATCCAAGAAGAAAAAGGCACGTGACGAGCTGTAATGTGACGGGTGCATCCACTAGAACTTGCAGCAATACTGCAGCCATTCAAACAATAACCAAATCATTAGAATTAACTTGAAGCTGACTTGGGTGACATAGTTGTGGTCTACGTTTACAACCCATGTTGCAGCGTTTGGTGACGCTATGTAAACTTTTTTGTGTAAACTTTTGTTTTGACACTTTTTTTATCCAATCCAAAGGCATCACTTCGCTTATTTGCGCTTCGAGTCCCTAGCCCTTTGGTCTAATATTATTGTGTCCGCGTCTGCCACGGTACCGTCCCTCTCTGCGTCCTCCATTCATTCTCGTGCGCCAGCCAAGTTGGGTCTTGTCTTCGAAAGCCGTCAGTGAAGATTCCGATATTCCTTCGACTGAAAAATGGCTAAGCGTACGTAGGCTTTTTTTTCAAGATAATGTACAGCGGTCTACCGGGACGCACTTCTCCAGCGAGCAGGCAATGCGTCTTCTCCCTTTCCAGCAATCGCAGCGTATGACAGACACAGTGTACCGGATAGCACAGACCAAAAGACACGAAACACAGGCTCGACTTATTGACAGGAACACAGCGCAAGGAATGCAATAAAGGGGGAGAAGACTACAGTCTGTGCGCTGGAGACGCGTACCTTGGAAGACCCGGCATGCAGGTGTACAGTGACTTCCTGAGTGGCTGACGGTGTTATTGTGCCTCTTTATACAGACAAACCTTCCGGTATCCGTTGCGCGCGTAAGCTGCGCGTGCACCGCCGCACGCAGCGCTGGGCTCAGAAGTCCTACAACAAGAGCCACTCGGTGACCGCCATGAAGGCCAACCCGCTTGGTGGTTCGTCCATGGCCAAGGGCATCGTTCTTGAGAAGATCGGCATTGAGGCCAAGCAGCCTAACTCGGCTATTCGTAAGTCGTGCCGTGTGCAGCTCATCAAGAACTCGAAGAAGATCGCCGCCTTCGTGCCGCGCGATGGTTGCCTCAACTACGTCGACGAGAACGACGAGGTCCTAATCTCGGGTTTCGGTCGTCGTGGCCACGCCGTCGGTGATATTCCCGGTGTGCGTTTCAAGGTCGTCAAGGTCTCGGGCGTGTCGCTGCTGGCTCTGTACAAGGAGAAGAAGGAGAAGCCGCGTTCGTAGATTATGTGCCCGTCGACAGGAGGGAACTTGCCCATGATAGCAAAACGCAGCACTGACAAGAGCGATCTCATGCTGCTTGCTGACATCTCTGTTGCTGCTCTCATGACAGTCCATTTTTCCTAATCACGGATAAGAAGGAATCGCTTGCCCAGCACGACCACTTTTGATTTAGCATTTTGCCATGGTGGCGTTTTCTTGCCATATTCTGATTATCTACTCAGATTTTTAGCTCTTCTATTTACCTCTGCACAGATTCCAGATTCTAACTTAGCGTGAGTGTTGGTCATGACCAGGCTAGAATTGTAATTTGTCAAAAGCTTTGATCCTTGTCAAGTGAGCAGCTTACTATCGAAATCACTGAAGGAACGACACAGTAGAATTCTTGACAATGCAGGTGGAGCTCGTGCCGGTGCTCTCGGACAATTACGCGTATCTGCTGATTCACTCTGCCACCCGTACGTTTCTCCCTTCCTCTACGTCTTGCGCTTTACAGTCAATGACCTCTGTACAACTTTTTAGGCGTGGCAGCGGCAGTCGATCCGGTGGATGCTGCGAAGGTCTACAGTCGTGCCAAGGAGCTGCAAGTGTCCATCTCTATGATCTTGACTACCCACTCGCACTGGGATCACGCTGGCGGCAATCGAGAGCTCGCTGACCTCATTTACAAGCATGAGAATCGTCAAATTCCGGTGGTCGGCGGACCTGGAGACGCCGTGGAAGCTCAGACGCAGACTGTGACTAGTGGAGACGTGGTTAAGGTCGGAGATCTTGATGTCAAGGTCTATTTCACCCCGTGCCACACACGAGACCACGTGCTGTATCATTGCCAGGACGCTCTCTTCACGGGCGACACGCTGTTTATCGCGGGATGCGGTCGGTTCTTCAGTGGCAATTCGGCAGAAATGCACCACGCTTTGAATGAGGTGGTGGCTAAGCTGCCGGAGGAGACAAATATCTATTGCGGCCACGAGTATACGGCGAGTAATTTACGCTTTGCAGCTCATGTGGAGCCGGAGAATGAAGTCGTGCAGAAGAAGTTGGAGTGGGCCATTGAGAAGACGAAGGACGGTGAACCTACAGTCCCATCGTCGGTGAAGGAAGAGTTGGCGACGAACCCATTCATGCGTGTGACGGAAGCCAGTGTGCAGAAGTTTGCGAATGGCGAGAAAGATCCGATCAAAGTGTTGGGATTTGTCCGTGCTGCTAAGGACAACTTTGTCATTGGAAAGTAGACGGTTGGAAATGGGTCCACGAGCTGTATGAAAACGCTGAGGTTGATATTTGCTGAACGACGAAGTGGCAATGGACATGTTAAGGGCTCAAGTTGAACAAATCGAACCATCAGAATATGAAATTGTCTGGACAGCCATACCGTACAATCAATACTAATATCCGAGAAATTACTCGCATCTATCTATCAGTATAAGAAGGGTAAAGCCTGATAGACAGGCATTAACCTGATGGACGTTTTAAACTCGGGCGAAGACACTGTTTCCAGCCATCGATATTTTGTGCGCGCTCAATATTCATTCTGCGCTGGTGCTCTACAATGTCTTGTCTCCAGAATCTCGACATAAAACTCCTACCGCTCGACACACCTGTAGTACTAATTACGGGGCGTGAAGAGTATACTGTCGGACGTCCTTTTCAAGCGTCATCGGGTTTCGTCGAAATTCATCCTGTGAGGAACGGGATGGTCACACTTCGGAGCGCTACAATGAAGAGCCAACATCTGCTACTAGAAACTTTCATGGAATTCCTTCTGTCCTGATGGATCTGGACAACGCGACAAAATTTGATGTCAAATTATCCCAGATTGGTGATGTCGTTTTCCTTGAAAACTAACGAATGGTTGGCTGGCTGCTCACGGAGGTATCCAACTGAATGCCGTCAATGGTTAATTTTAAAGCCGTGCAAATTTGATATTACTGCCGCCATCCTCGAGGATGTAGCTAAGAATGATGTTTTGACCACAAGACCTCGAGTTATCATGCATTTAATCGCAATGGGCAAGCCAAGCAAGATTATTGCTGAAATTTTGACGCTAATATTCGGACCAGCTGATGCAATCGCCAGTACGGACAAGAGTGATATTGAACGCTGCATGCAGGTACTGAAGTTGTTGAATAACGGAAAACCGCCAGAGGACATTGCTGGATTCGTGAGTCTTCTGTATGGCACAAACTCTTTCGTCGAGGTGAAAAATGGAGAAAAACTTGAAAATCGAAGTCAAACAACCGCAAATTGGAAATCTGGGGCAACAAGGTACTACCAGCCCAGACGTTGTGTACGACAATTTATGCTAAGTCTTGTCAGTTCATGATAACTCGACGGCGTCGATTTTGCTCCAGTAGATCTGCCTCTAGAAACTCCTGTTCCTGATGAATTCAGCTGGGGTGATCATGTGAAACATCGGATTGAATTCCAGTTGACAGATATGGTTTGGTTGTCATTCGAAACGCTGGTGAAACGGAAGAATATTTGAAACATGGAGAATGTCTGTTTGGTCCATCACAAGAAAATTCAAGATAAAAGTGTCACTAGATGGAAATATTGCTGTGCTAAACCCATCAACTAAGTATATGCTAGAAATTGAAGATAAAGGCGCTGACAAGATGTTTGTGTGTCATACCACATATGAGGAGCCAACGCAAACTTTGTGGTTACTGCCCCTGGAGCCGTTGTCTTGGTCGGACTACAAAATCTTGTCCTACATCTTTCGCCGTCAACAGATACTAAAACTGTTGGATACGGGAAAATCTTTGACTGAGGCTAGTAACAGGATGGCTCTGTTGAACGCCTTGTAAAACTGACAAATTCGCGTGAGTAGATGATGCATTAAGGGCGTTACAACTGAAGGAAAACACAAGCAAGGAAATGCAAGAATCGAGCTACGAGCACGTTTCGACTTTTTTTTATAATCGAATAAGCGTCTAGGTGACGATTTCATTTGTAAACGGATTCTGATTATTAACATGACAGTTTCACGGGTAGTGAAACTCTTGGAAGTTACATCTAGGTTTTTATGAGGCGTGACAAACTATTATAACTACATTCCACGTTTGTTTTCAGCGTCCGTTCCGGCTGCTTCTCGCCCTTGGTACTCTCACTGTCGCGGTCTTCCTCCTTAGTGTCGGGGGCGTGTATCTAGCAGGCCGACGTAGGAACGAGAACTAGAGCGATAATTCCAAATGTAACTTGATATATTCTGAGTACTTCTCTCTTAAGAAGGAAAAACACGACTGAGCCTCTTCCTTACGACCTAGAAGCTCCTTGCCT
>NW_008649078.1:35437-47985 GCF_000247585.1 Phytophthora nicotianae INRA-310
GCGAGACGGTCGAGGCCATGTTTGGCTTGAGGAGGAATAACTCGAAATGACGTGAGCTATCCAGTAAAGTTCAACCAGAGAGGGTCTACAATACTGAGCGGTTGAGGATTGTGGCATTGAGCACATCGTCGAAGTGATCACGTGGTGGGCGCACATCTGTATTTGCTCGTCCGGTGCCATGTTGAGATTAATTTCTCAAGTCATCCTACGCTACAATGTAGCGGCTACAGCACTGTAGTCCCTTCACTGCCGCAAAGACACAGAAATTCATATGGCCGAAGATATGGTTATCCTACGCTTTATGTTATTGTTGATATAAACTTGTAGCGGTGGAGCCCAGTATTGATGCATCTAAGAAGTCTTGGGGGCCTTGAACAGCCCAATCCAGATGTGCATCACAGCTTGTGCGCCGTCTGTACATGTACTACGGTTACGCGTTATGGGTCAGTGCGAGTGTCTGTCGCGGTCATCCTCCTTAGTGTCGGGGTCGTGTATCTAGCAAGCCGACGTAGCGACGAGAACTAGAGCGATAATTCCTAATGTAACTTGATACATTCTGAGTACTTCTCTCTTAAAAAGGAAAAAAACACGACTGAGCCTCTTCCCTACGGTCTCACCACGACCTAGAAGCCCCTTACCTGTCCACAAATCTTTACCACGCGGCGGTCCACAACGAGGTACCTCCTCATTCCCTTCATCCCAGTCCCACTCTAGACGTGGAACGCCGACGTCTGCTCCTCTTGCCCTTGCTTGTAGGACCCTGTAGTGAGCAGACCTTGTGGATGCAATCCGCGAGAATGGCGAGACCTCCATCTAGCTGTAGACCGTGACAATTCTCCCCGACCGACCCTCGGCGCCCTCGCCGAGCCGTTCTGCCCGACGCCGGTCGCACGGTCCTATCAGCAGCCACTTCTGGAACGCCACTCGTCGGCGCTCTATCCGACTTTACGCTCGCAGCTTGAGTCTCCGTCGGCGTTCCTTTCCTTTGCGCTCCGCGCAGACGCTCCAAACTGGCGTGTTCTCTCTCTTCACAACGCCCTATGCGCCCAGCGAGTCCATCCCATCCTTGCTTCACGTTCGACCCCAGTCCTGTCTTACTACAGGGACGACACGCTCAGTAATAATGCAGCCCATGGCTATAGCAGCCAACCACTAGCACAGCGGCACTCCAGTATCAGCTTTCCATTGTAAACTCGAAGTAGACATTCACCACGAACACCGCCAAAACTACGCCGATCGGCCCTCCCAGCACGCCTTCTACGATCTCATACACCAATCGTGGCAAGTATACCAGCATAGACAATAGTAGCGTGGCCGCCAAAAAAACACCCATCAAGAAATCGCCAGTCCTTTCGATCACTGCCACCGTAGCTTCCCCTGTAGTTCGGGCATACCTGCAAGTAGACACCCTGAGTAGCTGGACGGCGTCCGGCACGAACAAACAGCAGGAGTGGTGGAACGCCTCACACCATCTTAAGCACAGCCGTCCTGTTATCCCAAATCGCGACTCATAATCTTGCAACACTGCAATAGGAATCAGGAGCGTCAACGAGATCAGAGCACACGCATACTCGAGAGGAGGTAGTGATAAAGCATTAGCGTTCCGCGCTGCTTCAAGGTATCTGTCGCCACAGGTGTACGCGGAGAAGTAGACTGTCCTCCCACTGTCAACGACGCTGTATAGGAACGCCCACGAGACGTTCCTCAGCGGAGTGGTCACCACCCACACTACGATGCCAGCGACGGCACTGCTAACGAGTGCCCAATGGTTTGTCGTTCCTGCTATCTCCCTTAGCTCTGCGGCTCCAGCCCATGTTAGCCACCTCTCCATCGTCTGCCAGTTCCCGTAGTGAACCTCCAACCGTCGTCCACAGCCAGGGCAGATGTCCCACCTGGCGCCCCCTCGCCCAGGGTCAATTCCCTTCATCACGTTCCACTTCAACGCCCCTTCCCAGTTGGCGTTTCCCTGGCGTACCCAACGGCAGCTACTAATCTTCTCCGGAATGGGATCCTTCAGTTCCCAATCTCCTATCGACCTACGCCGCTAGCGCTTCCGCCATGACGACTCGATTCACAGCCGCCGAGTTGAAGCGGTTCCGCGCTTTTCTCAACGCCGCTATTGATCGCGAAGAACAGGGCCCTTCCTCTGACGCTAATGCCCTCAAGCAGCAACACTGGGACGAGCTACGCACGCACCTCGGGGTTAACGGCATGTCCACGGGTCTCCAACACCTCGATCAACTCGTTGAGGACATTGTCCAAGGCAAGTCGAACGTCAGCCTGCAGGGTCCAGTAGTGGTTTTGCCAGCCGCGCCCGGCGTTCCAAGTGCAGCACCCGCGGCCGCGCTTTCTACGAAATCTTCGGCCAAGAAACCCGCGACGTCCTCCAAGAAGACCTCTAAACGGAAGGCTAGCGCAGATGACACTGTCACCAAGTCGTCCGCTAAGAAGCCTCGGTCTACCAAGAAGTTGACAGCCTCGACGCTTCCCTCGTATGACTTCGCTAAGTTACTAGAGGTGAATCCCAGCGCTCCTCGAGTCGTACGAACCGCTATCGCTATCGTCCTCCACAAGGCTGAAGAAGCCGGCAAGACTCCCTGGCGTTTGGCGTACCCATGGTCGGGTCGACCCCTCTGGTACGACCCAGCTGAAAATCAGGATATTCACCGAGCTCACTGGCGGTTCTGGATGACTCACCGGCGTGCTTTCTGGGAGTGGGCGTTCCACGTCCCTCTCGAATCAAGCTCAGCTCAATCCTATCGCCGCAAGCTGAAGATGCGAGCCACTCTCTCGCTCGTCTGTCCTTCACGAGCCTTTGCATCGAGACCTGGGGCTTCTACGCGTTCCTCGAGAAGCTGGAGAAGCGTCCTGAAATGTCCTGGCTCGGAGGCCAGCCTGGCAAGTCTCCACGCGGAGGTCGACAGCCCCAAGGACCCATCGCCGAGGATCTCGCTGTCCTCCACGACAAAGATCAGGCCCGATACGAGGCCACGCTCGAGAATGCCCTCAATCCGGCGAAGGTAGACGCTTATGGGTATCCGCAAGTGCTCTCCTTCCTCGAGTTCACCAAAGCCCTGAATCCCAAGGCCATCGCGAAGAACCGTCTCTCCATGACTGCACTAGCACGCATTCGGCAGGATCTCACGTCCAAAACCAAACTCAAGACGTCGTAAATTATCAACCAGAATGCCGAACCTTGGAAAACGCTCATCAGCAACAACGGCGTCAAGCAACGCCAACTCGACGTTATGGCCCAAATGGCCGATCGAACGTACGAACTCCCCTCCGTTAATCCTCCAACCCAGAAGGAACTCGACCGCGAAGACTGGTCCGACTTTGAGGACGCAGGGAACTACGACGATTAAGCAGCATCTTCCAGTGCAGGAGCAGGCACGCCAGCCCAAGGTGATGACGAGGACGTTGACGAGGACGACGAAGAAGGAGAGGACAATGGCGACGAAGTCGACGAAGAGGAAGATGACGGAGGCCATCAGAGCGACGCTCAGAATGTCACCGTCCTGTGATTCCACGCCGTTCCGCCCTACTCGTCGAGCCTTGCGCCCCTGCTAACTCCTAACCCCCTTTCAATCTCAGCGTTCCTCTTCCTTTCACAACCTTGCCTCGTAATTACTCTTTGTGCTCCCTTTCAATCAAATCGTCGTCTGGCATGCCGACACGCATCTTGTTTCTATAGCTCTCTTCCACTCTTACTGGTTAGCCCGTCACCGTTCCAATGAGGCAAGTTCCACCTCGTTCCAAATCATCAACTCCGAAAGTACTCCCGCAGGGATACGACACGAAGTCATCCCCCTATACACAATATAAACAACAAACCCATGCCCTGGAACTCGCAAGTCCACGAGCACACTCCTCGGCGTAGCCACCAAGCTGCGCCCGTTCCAGCTGGCCCCAGGGCCAACTAGAACATCACATCCGCGTCATCCACGTCCGTGTTGGCATCGACCAACCGGGCGTCCCGACGTAATTCCGGCAGACCTTTCTTCTTACGGTCCGCGTCCTCAAACGCTCTGATTAGCGTTCCAAACTCAGGCGCTAACGCCGCTCGAGCCAGCCAGAACGTCTCGTACGTAGCCGTTAGTACTAGGTACTGTAGTTCGCGCTTCTCGATTCTCTTAGCCGCAATGTCCGCAATGGGCGATGACACTCCAGAGAAGGCCGTCTCCTCACTGCCAATAGATTGGCGTTCCACGAATCTAGTAGGTGGTAGGTCATTCATCTCTAGAGGACCCGTCTCTTCCTTGGAGTCGTCTTCTCCTATATTGTCCGGTACTTCGTCCGTGTACGGTCGACTCCAGCGACCCCTAAAGCGTTTCAAGCGGTTCACGTTCACCGTAACGATCTTGTTCGGGTGAGCTGGGATCGCTATCTTGTAGGCGCTCTCCCCGACCTGGCCGACAACACGGTATGGACCATGCCAGGTGAACGCCAACTTCTTCGTCCTACGTTCCCCAACTCGAGCTCTGAAGTAGTGGTACACCCAGACGGCGTCTCCGTCCGCATACGACACCTTTACTTGTTTCTCTAGCCGTTTCTCGTGTCTGTCCTGTGCCTTAAGTAGTTGTCGCTCCACCAGCCTTCGCGAGTTCCTCAACGAGTGATATAATTTCCGCCTATACACTGCGGCCTCGTTGCTCTTCCATTCCTTCCCCGTATTTAGGAACGCCAAATCGATAGGCAGTACAGGATCTCGCCCGTACAAGCTAAAGAACGGGGTATCACCTAGGCCTTCATGATACGCCGTCCGGTACGCGAACAAGACCGTCGGCAGATATACGTCCCAGTCAGTCTGCGTCTCGTTCACGAACATCCGTAGCATCCCCATCAGCGTTCCATTGAAGCGTTCCACGAGCCCTTGTGTCTGCGGGTGCTACGCTGCCCCGTACAACTTCTTAATTCCCAGCGTCTCGTACAACGACCTGGCCAGATTCGACGTGAAGTTGGACCCTCGATCACTCAGTAGGCGTTCTGGAACGCCATGCCGACAGATAACACCCTCTATCATGGTGTTCACGAAGGAAATCGTGTCGAGCGACGCGACAGCGAACGCCTCGACCCACCGCGTAAAGTAATTCACAAACACCAGGATATACTTGTTCCCTCGAGTTGTCACCACCAGGGGGCCGATTGCATCCACCACGAGTAGTGCGAACGGGCCGGACAAGTCTTGAACAGGCATCCGTTGCATCAGCCCCGCTCTCCAAGGCCTATGACCCTTGCCACCACCGCAGATAGAACACTCACGCACAAACTCGACCACGGCTCTCTTCCACCCGTGCCAATAGGCGTGCCGCCTCACCTTGTCAACGGTCTTTGTCTTTCCCAGGTGAGCCGAGAAGATGTCGGCGTGACAATAGTGTAGGACCGTCTCGATGAAAGGTAACGGCACCGCCGGCACGCACATCGTCCTTGCTGGACCACCACGCGCTCCCAGGTGAACAAGCCTCATCAGGACTCCGTTCCTCATCACGTAGTGGGGTGACATCTTCAGCACGCTGACCCTTAGTTGCGGAACGAGCGCCAACGCCCCATCCTCAAGAAACGCCTTCAATGCCCTCACCCAAGGCACGCGCCCTTGTTCTTCTACGAACTTGTCACAATCCAGCCAGAATACGTCCACAGGTGACGGGTGCATCAGAGGAGTTCCACCGTGGAGATCCTCTTCCTGTTCCGCTTGTGTGAGAGGCTCGTCCGGCTCCAGCGATCCATCCCTCGGCGTTCCCTACGATCCTTCCACCGGGATCCGGTGTCCCTTCCAGCGTTCAAATCTCTTCAGGACTCGGCGTTCCAGGATCGACTTCATCTCCCGCTTCTTCATCGAGGAGGTCGGCCATCCGGATAGCGCCCACTAACCCGTCGCCCGGTCGGTGGTACAGCCTCGACAAGCCGTTCACATGCCCCATGGACGTTCCCGGCCTGTGGTGCACCTTAACCCGTAACTGTGACAACTCCATAGCCCATCGTGCCAACTTGGCGTTCGTCGTCCTCGTATTCTCACCAATAATCCACGTGAGCGCCTGATGATCCGTAAACGGGTTGAACTCTGCGTGGTCTAAGTTGCACCTAAACTTACGCGTGGCCCACACGATTCCCCAACATTCGATCTCCGTTGTTCCACTCGTCTTGTAAATCCAGTTCCGCTGGGAGCCTACCAAGATCTTACAAGCATACGCGATCGCCCGGTCACGCTTGTCAATCTTCTGCATCAGACATGCTCCTGCGGCCAAGTGTGACGCATCCACGTAGAGTTTGAACCGTTCCCTGGAACTAGGGTACACGAGAATAGGGGGCTTCACCAGTGCTCGTTGGAGCTGTCGGAACGCCACCTCACAGTCATCGTTCCACGAGAACTCCACCCCTTCTTGCTTCAGGCGTTCCAAAGGTGCTGCAATCGCCGCGAAGCCCGGGATGTAACGCCGAAAATAGCTAATCAACCCCAGGAACGCCCTGACCGTGTGCAGGTCATGCGGCCTCTCGATATTCATTACCGCCTTCGCTTTCTCAGGATTAGGTAGGATCCCTGTTGGAGTCACAATGTGGCCCAGGAACTCCACCTGATCACGTCCCCAGTGACACGTTTTCATCTTCAGCTTGAATCCGGCCTTCTTGAAGCGTTCCAAGACTTGGCGCACTCGCACTAAATGAGTAAGGAAGTCGTCACTAAAGACGACACAGTCGTTCAGGTAGACCAGGCAGACCCTCCACTTGAGATCAACGAGGACATTCTCCATCAACCGCTCGAAAGCTGGAACGGCATTGCACAAGCCAAACGGCATGGCAAGCCACTCGTACAATCCAAACTTGCTCGTGAACGCCGTCTTCTCCATACTGTATGGATTCATTGGAACGTTCCAATATCCAGAGGCGGTATCCATGGTCGAGAAGAGTTTGGCGTTCCCCACAACATCCAAGATGTCGTCGATTAACGGCATCGAGTAGCTGTCCTTCACCGTGACGGCGTTCAACTTCCTGTAGTCGATACATAATCGAATACCACCGTCGGGCTTCCTTATCATAAGCACAGGACTCGTCCACGGGCTTGTTGAAGGCCTGATGAGTCCAAGGTCCAAATACTCTTGAATATCAGACTCCATAACGTCTCCTTCAGCCTTCGAAATCCGGTACGGGGGCTGCTTAATCGGCGCATGCGCTCCAATGCTGAACCTCAGAAGTTCCGTCCTCCCAGGCTTCTTGAAAGTCTCGACGAACAAGTCTCGCATGTCCTTCAACATTTCCACGAAGAGCCTCCTCTGTTCCGCCCCTAACGATGAGTCTTGGAAGTCCATCTCAAAGTCATCGTTGTCTCCGTCCTTCATTGCCGCGGTCATTTCCGCCTCTTCCTTCTTAACCCGAGTCTCGGTGTTCCTACTAGAGACGCTTATTTCCGCATTGATGTTCTTCGGCGTTCCCTCTCGCTCTGGAGTTCCAGCAGTAAAGGACGACTCTGGTACGACAGTCACAGCAGCGAGGTAAGCTCCAGACTCGACTTCTGTCGACATATACCTCGTGACGCTAAGTTACTTGATTTTCACAGATTACGTGACTCTGAGGCACTTGGTATTCACAGATTGCGTGACGGTTAAATATTGTTGCGTTATAGCGTCGATAAGGGTACCAAATAGACCCGAAGACAACTTCATTACATATTGCATATTTAGTAGCCTCAGGGTGTGGCATGCACAAAAATGTGCATCACTTAAAGAGTAGTTATCGTGTTGAGGTGCGACTTGTGCCATTACAAAAAGGAAGGGATTCTGAGAACTGTCTCTTTTCGATCGCTGTTCCAATGCACCGACGTGATCAGTTTCGATTTTAGTTTGTTTTGACGATGTTCACGAGCCCAAACTCGCCAAGCACGCCCAGTTCCTCGTCTTTAGCTCATCAATGGGCTGAGGCGTTAACCAAGACTTGGGCGGACGAAGTGCAGAGTGAATGGAAACGCGAGCAGTGCCGTCAATACTCCAGGCATTTTCGTTCTCGAAAGCAGCAAGAATTGATTCAGCTACGATGACAACAGGACCACCTTGAGGTTCAAATCAAACTGTTCGTCGCAGCCATTGGTCAGTCATCAACCAGGAAGCCGACTAACTCCAGCGAACTATTCAAAGGGTTCAGCTGCCTCGCCATTGCGTGTGAGACGTTGAGGAGAGAAAAGACTTCTACCTCTTCTGTAGAAGCGTTGCACACCTCGACCAGCACCGTTCCGTTTGTCACTGTGCACAGCGTCCGAGCGACTCTCAGCGAATCGTCCGCTCCTGGAACGCCCTCGACTAGCACGACCGACTTGTCCTTCACGGCTTCTCGAACACTAGACCGCACGAGAGCTTGGCGACCCGGTTCCAGCCGTACCGACGACGAAATCGTGGCGGCATACGTCTCTTCCACCCTCGCCACGCCCAAGGGGATCACGTCCCCTGTTCCTTTCAGCGTCATCGACTGCTCCTCTAGGTCTATCACAGCACGGAACGTCTTCAACCAATCCGTTCCAAGGATCGCGTCCACGAACAACTCGTCGGTCACTACAAAAGGAAGCGTCTTCTCCAGCGTTCCGAGTGTCACCGGAAGGTCAATCACTCCACGGACAAGGGTCGGGTGCCCCGATACGCTGTCTATCGTTCCAATGTAGGGGTCTAAGTGGTTCCTTGCCACGCCCTAGACGCCTCAGCACCCTTCTGTCGACTAGCCTCGCTATGGCGCCCGTGTCTGCCAGCATTTCCGACGGGCAACAGTCGATGTAACCGTCCGATAGGGCCTGCATACCCCCGGCGCTGCAGATGACTCGCTTGCCCTGGGGCACGACGTCGTCGTCGCCCTCCTCGCCATCACCGGCGTATACTCCGCGCAGCCCAGGCCTTCTCGGCCTCCTTGGGGCTCTCCCGCGCTCACCCAAAAAAGCTCGTGCGCCTCTTCGGCAACTGCGGCCGCTCCTTCCCCGGTCGGCAACTGAAAGGTCACCTTTTTCCGCCTTTTTGATGCGACGCTCGTCGCGCCCGGGTCTACTATTTCTAGATTGTCTCCCGCCCTTTCGCGCAACTTGTCCCTTATACCAAGAGCTTCAACCTCAAAATAGCGACGGGCCCAAATCACAGCCCGATCCAGGAACGCCACGTTTCGCGTTCCTCCCACTTCAACTAGCTATCTGCGTAGCAACTCCTCGTCCAGACAATCTTTGTCCTCCTTGTCTCGTAACGGTGGAACGTCGTCCTCAGCTCCATCGTTCTGTAAGGCCCTCGGGACTCCTCGATGAGGACTCTTCTCTTCGTTCCATTCCCGTTTGAGGAGTTCGTATACCCGATTACGAATTATGGAACGCCATCTAAGCGGCAACGTTCCGGCGTCCTCCTCAGGGTTCCAAGAGACCGAGGCGGCAGCCCCATCGAGTCCCACACACACGTTCCGCATGACCTCGCGCCCTTCCTCGTCTCCAGTAGGCGCCTCAGTGCCCGTACTCTCGTCCCTGTCGCTCGACACTGCGCTTACCACAGGTAGCGACGTTCCTTCGGACTCTTCAACCTCCCGGAAATCTCGGTTCGCGCGCTTCGCTACCAATCCAGCCAATACTCTGGCGTTCCCATGTCTCCAGAAGAGACCTCCCGAGTGCGTTCCAGCACTTCCTCTGGTATTCCAAGCACAGCGCTCATATCCGCGAGCGTCGGCTCCTCCTGCTCCTTGGCGTTCCGCTCGGCACGCTGTAAAATCGTGTCCTCGTCCACCTGGATCAACCTTTCCTCCAGTTCCTTATCGTACTCCTCGGGTTCATTCTGTACCCCCGGACCGTCACCGCGTTCTAGTATATCCAGCTCTGTATCGGTAAACAAACGGTCGTATTGTTCTGTAGAATTCATCCCCTTGGTACTCTCCTCGTCATCCTCGGTGTTCTGAGCGACGGGTTCCACCCGCCCTGAGCTCACTTTTCCTATGATCGCCTAGAACTGATTAACCCTGGTTCCCGTGGCGTCTTCTGATGTTAATTCCAGCGCACCCTTGCTTCGCTCGGAGCTGACGGCCTTGTCTACCGTCTTCTCTCGTTCCTTAAATTCCCCCTGGGGCTTCAACGCGGCCTCTGAGCGTTCCGTTGCTCCTCTGCTGGCGTCCTGTACCCGTCTTGGACGTTCCGTTGTCCTTGCTTCCCAGTCTTGGGTCACGTCGTGGCGTTCCTTTGCCTCCGCCGTTCCCACTCTTCCTCGTTCGGGCCGCTCCGTAGAGCCCGTGATCTCCTCGTCTCGTTCTGATCCAGCCCGTTCCATTGGACTGCCCTTGTCGTTCGTTTCAGTTGTAATATCCACAGTTTCCGTCCTTACGCTCGCGACAGGAATGCGAGCGCCTTCATAGCTTTTCCCACGTTCCACTTGAGCCTCCTTGACTTCACCAGTAGTTCTTGGCGAGCCTGAGACGAATAGGCTCCTCCGACTTACTAGCCCTCTCGGCGTTCCTGGCCCTAGCTGTTGCGTCCTCATCAGCTGATTCATCTGACGTAGCTCCTGGAGCACTTGGGTCTCCGTCGAAGCCGCTTCATTCGTCCTTGGTTGTCCCATGACTTCGCCGGCGAACTCGTCTTCTTCCTCGACAGGGAGATGCAGGTTCTTGTACAGCAGCAGCGCACACGCTTCAGGAATCGACGTGACCATGCTCGCGTCCAGTACCGCCTTTATCTGCTTATTCCGCAGGCCATCCAAGAAGAACTCATACCTCATACGAGGTTCGTGATAGTCCAAGGCTTCACACATAGTCGAGATCCTGTCTCCCCACTCCTCGGCAGACTCGACACGCTTCCTCTTGGCAGCCTTGAGTCGGCTCCACAGTTGTGCAGGAGTCTGGCAGATAAATCGGTTGTGGAACCGCACCCTCAGAGCTTAAAAGCTATCGATCCTGGAGTTGTACCACCACTCTTGACCAATCTTGCCCTTAAGGCACTGCTCAAACGCCGTCAACCTCATCTGGCCGTCCATACCATGCGTGAACTTCTCGAAGGAACGCCAAAATGCCGCCGCCCTTTCACTCGTAGCGGTGTCGGAGTAGAATGGAACGATCACCTTCACGGCGTTCCGCAACTCCGTTGGGATGCCCACTTTCGGCTCGTTTCGTCTTGGTTGCGTCCCAATCCCTAGTGCAGCATAATCACCACCATGGCCGTGCGCCCGGTTCACCATGGGTCCTTGAGGGTACGCCGAGTGCGTCTGGTAGCCCCCTCCTTGGTCACTGAACTCCTACCAAGCCCAAGGCCTCCCATGCTCGCAGGCACCTGATTCGCAGGAGCTGCCGACCACGCTGACAGCGTTCCACCAGAGTTCCATCCAGCCGTGGGTGTTATCGGAGGTTGGAACGGCGGATAAAGCGCCCCTCCATCGTTCCTGCTGGTGCTCGGCGCCCGTATGGTCACGCCACCGTAGGACGGGATTGCAGCCATCGGCATCCCCACTGGCGTCAAAGCCAGTGCCGGTAGCGTCACCCTAGGAGCCATCGAACCTTGATACCCGAGCATCGGCGTACCAACCGGTCGAGTCTGACCGACGAAGGCGTTCCCTGTGGACGCCGGCGCTGGCGTGACACAGGCCTCGCCCCTGTAGGTCGTGGCGTCCTTGTCGGCATTCCAGTCGAGTCTGACAGCCTCTGGAGTGCCCGACTGAACGTGTCGACCAACATCTCTTGTAACGCAGAGTCCGACGTCGGCGCTTCGGCCCTCCTTGTCGGCTTCTCCGCCGCCCGCGCTGGCGTTCTTCCTTGCCTCCCGGGCGTGCCACTCTCCGGAAACGGCGTTCCAGCCACACCATGGCGTTCCACCACACGCGGAGAAGGGTGCGTCTTCGTTCCTCTCGTGTCTAACGCCGCACCGGCTGGCGTTACCGTCGGTACCTCGCCTCGTGTCTCGCTCACAAGAGGTAGCGACGGCCTCGACGCATCGAAGGAGAACTCGTCTCCTTGCCGAGCTCTCGGGGTCGACATCGCGGCGTTCGCGGTCTCACCAGCCGTCGTCCTCGCCGGAGTCGGCTCTTCGCTCGGCGCAGGTTGGCGTGCCAGCCGCGCGAGGAACTGGTTGAACATCTCGCGGTCCCGGGGCGTGTCCAACACCGACTCGGCCATCCTTCTCGCTCTTGGAGACAGAGGTTCAGACCCGAGCGTCCCCTCTCTGTCCCTTCGAGCCTCGCGACCCTCGGTCCAGGGTTCGGTTCTTCTCGGCGTTCCTCGTTCCGAACCCTCGTTTGACCCGCCCCTAGTCGCAGTTCCTCCACACGCGTCACCCTCGACGGATCCTACTGCGTGCTCTTCGTCTTCGTCTTCGCGGATCTCAGCAGGAGGTGGCGCCTCCGTCTCAAGCGGGGGAGCCTACCCACTGAGCCCCTCACCCGCTTCCTCTCCTAGTCCCTCTCCGGACCACCCATGAGAGCTCATGTTCCGCTCTCGCTACCCTTTTCCCTCGCCTTGGCGTTCCATTACCAAGGAACTTCGAGTTAATCTCTTTCTGCGCTTTCGTTCGGGCGAGAAGATACCCTGCTTCTCCACCACACTGTCGCGGTCTTCCTCCTTAGTGT
>NW_008649078.1:48315-81779 GCF_000247585.1 Phytophthora nicotianae INRA-310
TGTAGCCCGTTGACCCTGTAGTGAGCAGACCTTGTGGATGCAATCCGCGAGAATGGCGAGACCTCCATCTAGCCGTAGACCGTGACATCACTCGACTCCTCAGTTACCCATTCCTGGCAAGCGTCTAAATGACATGCTTGCAGCGATCGAAGAGAAAAACAGTGAACAGTAGCAGTCATGGAGCCCAACTTACTCCCTTTTCCCTGCTTTAACAACGGTATATTCGCTTAACCCAACATGGCTACAGTCGAAGTCAATGACTCTCTTTCTCCCGTAAATGTGATGGTCGCTTTCAATCTGTGTAATGTAAATTAGTGCTTCACTCTGTTGCTTTCAGTCTAGGTCCGTCATTTTTTTTAATGAGTCTACATGTATTTGCTGTCTGAATTGTTGCCCCCCGGTGACATCGTCAACGATAGATCTCTTTATCTTAAAATTGGAACGGCTCATCGAGATCGTCAACGATAGATCTCTTTATCTTAAAATTGGAACGGCTCATCGAGATCGTCAACGATAGATCTCTTGATCTCAAACCGAAACGGCTCATCGAGAAGCTCGCATTGTGTTAGCGTGGTCGAAAACTGTCCATCGGATGCTTCAGAATATTGTTACCGACGTGTCGGGTTTCATGACGACTTTATTTGTCTGAACGGGAAATAGGCTTGAAGTACTGCACGCTCGTGATTTCTTCCGCTTGTATTTAGGTTTGGCTTCTCGGTTAAATTTGATGCAAAACTTGCATGCTATTGCAAGTGCTGCAGACGATTCAGGGTGCCGTTCGAAGGTTTCTAAACAATACTTGAAATCGTGTCCTCTCTGGAATGGTGTCGTCAATGCCCGCGGCATGCCGCTACTTAAACACATGTAGCTAGAAGCCTTCCGTCGGCGCTCGTTTCCTTTGAGAAATGCAAATAATCACCATTATCGGTTGGGAAATGACTTCTGTAAACGTCTAGTAGCAGGGCATTCAATCTGATAATAACTGTTTGCTTTTAATGTGCGTCGGACAGATATTTTCGCATCAAATTGGCGATGTGTCGGCACTGGGCTTACGCACAAACCTAACAATTAACCAGTTTAGCGAGGGACTATCGGAGAATTTAATAAGGTACTCCGAGGTAAATTAGGCCGATTTCCCTCAATTAATGAGGCCTGCACTGTGTCCGTTGATTATTATACTATGTACACTGTCAGGTGGCTTCACGGCGTACACTCTACAGTATCGGGCGCACAAGTATCACCGTCGGAACTACAACCCAAAACAAAGCTCGATCGCGACAACACAGCTGCTCAGAAGGTATCACAACAGCGCTTGTTAATCACATGAACTATGCTGCCAGCCCAGGAGCAGTAGCAGGAAGGTGGAACTAGCGCCTGAGAACGTCGCATGTGGTGTGTTCAAAGCGGAAAACGTAACACCAATATTTTTTTTTAAAGAAAGAGCTTTGAAAAATTTCTAGTTTATTTTAGCGAAGCATCAAATTTAAAATCTTGCTGTACTGGGTGGGTCATGAAGTTCTAGTCGATCGCGCGCTCGAGATGCTGAGGATCTCCACATTTCCGAAGGATCTTTAACTACTGACGATGATGCAGACTTACCTGTTCTCTTTTGCTTCGAGAGTTCAGGAAGTAGCAAGTTATGGAGTGTTTGACGTTGCTCGTCGTCAATCGTTCGGTCGCTCGAGTCGTTGCTGTCTGCAGATGAATGATGTGAGGATATCTTCTGCTTAATCAAAGTGTCCAGTGTCATCTGCATCACCTCACAACAAATAAGTAGTCCGTATTATCACCATTATTAGTCAACAACCATACATACCGACGGTTCCCTAATTCTGCGTCCGTAACTTGACGGTAAGTAACATGCCTTAGATAACATGAGCTTTTTCTTGAGTACTGGTATCGTTCCTACTCTTGCCACGTCTCGAACAGCTCTCGGCTAATTAACGTAACGTCAGTTAAAAACTGTAATCCTATCACAACAAACAATCAAAAACTTACGCTTTCTCGGCGCTGATACTGATCATGATGATAGCGCAGCACAGCCACCACTTGCTTCTTAGTAAACTCACGGCTTTGTAGATGTTTCTCAAGAACGTCTGTGATAGCGTTGAGCTGGTATGGAGTTTGCGGATCATTCGGACCAGGTTCAAACTCCGTATATCTGCTAGTTCGAAGACTCTCGGACTCAGGTGTAAAGTAGGAGCCGTGAGGAGATCCCATGCAATATAACGCTGGCTCTGGTGATGTAGGCTTCGCCTGGTTTACGGTTGACAACACAGGTAGTGGAGGCTTTCGAGGTGTCCGTCGCGAAGAAGGTGGACCAACAGGTGTGCGTGGCTGCTGATTATCTACTTGCTTCGACTTCTGCTCGTCCTTCAGCTGCATTTTTGCAAATAGTTGCTCGTAGAACTTGAGCTTCTTGCTAAGTCCTGCATTCATTTCTTCAAACACGTGCATCTCCTGCTTGGTACGCTTGTTCTCCGCGCGAAGTTCGTCGATCTGTTTGATCATCTTTTCAAGCTGCGAGCTCTGATAACGCAGCTCGAGTTGCACTCTCTCATTCTCTTCAACAGTTCGCTGTGTAGTCACGTCCAGTTGCATTCGCATTTGCGTCCGCATGGCGTCGTGGAAGGCTTGGAGTTCGGCCTCCTTCTCACGACGTAATCTGTCGTTTTCTAGAATTAATTTTCGTTCCAGATGATGTTCTAGTTCGTCTTTTTCCAACGCCATCGCTGCGAGTTGAGACTGAAGTTGCTCGATTTGAGTGTCGCTGTCTTGCTTGTTAAATTTTGCTAGTCGAGTCTCACGTATAGCAGCCTCGTTCTCAAGCGCGGTCTGGGTCAGTTCAGCACATTGGCGCTGGGATTCCTCATAAAGCTGCTTGTATTCCTGCTCTTTGCACGTGTCCAGGGGGTGGAAGAGAGGCTTTCCTGCATTAATCAGAGTCATCATCCTAGCGCGGGTCTCCGTCTCCGTTCCAGTTGACTCCGCTGAAGAGTTGGTAGTCGTGTTAGTGTTGCTTTGGGAGATACTAGTGTCTCCTTCTGCACTTCCGCTCCCGTTGATTGTTTGGAGCAGTGAAGCGTTGATAGTTTCGTATTCGCGTACTCTATTGTGCAGTTCATCGATTTTCTTTGACTTGAAGGCCAGCACGCGCTCACGATCGTCGATGTTGGCTTCGAACGATATTTGAAGCTCTTCCAAGGCGCGGGTTACTTGAGCGTTTGCCTCTTTGAGTCGCTCGTTCTCTTGTTTGGTTTGATACAGCTCCTCCTCGAGTTTCTGCTCGTGAAGAGCACGAAATGCGATCGTCTTGAATTTATCCAAGCCGCCAACATCCGTCTTACCAAAGAAATCGGTTGCACTTAGTAGGGATCCATTACCAGTCGGAGCTCCCGCTGACATGGTAGAAGTAAAAGTGTCAGCGTACCGAGCTTGATCCCAACAACATTCGAAGCAGATAATAACATTGCCGTTGTCAGGTCTAAGAATACTATTTAGACAATCAAATCGCCACCAAATGTTTGTACAACGTACAGACGATAACATAACTTAAAAATACATGTATTCAGAACTCATCCCGAAGAATGGGTGGGATAAATTCATGACTAGTTCCGGGTTCTTCGTCATCACTCCACGCATCTTCATCGCCAATAGTAGCACCGGCGATTGCTTCCGAATCGCCATTTTGTCCTCCAGTATCGACATTTTCATTATCGAAAATGTCAGGGTACAAGTCAACAGGTGGAGGTTTCCACTTCATGATGAGTCCATCTTCACCTGCTGAGTAGAGTTCACGAGTAGTTTTTCGATACAGACACGCGGTTACCTGTTGATAGTGAGCAGTAGCAGACCCTATTGGTGCACCACTATCTCCAAAAACACGGTAGGAAGTCAACGCTCCTTCCGATCCGTTTGGAACAAACACCAGCGTACTCTCCCAGGCGCCTCCTTCTTGAACTGCAGCCATTTGTACATTTCTCGCAGCTCGAGGCTGTGCTCTTCGCACTCCTTCATAGTTCATAAATTGATGTTCACCCGACGTTGCGTTCCACAATCTCAGTTTTTCATCCATCCCATTACTCAACAGAAATCTCCCGTCCGGGGTATACGTCAAACTCGTCACCCCTGCTTGATGAGCAACTGCAAGCGACATAGTCGCCGCTGCATGTGGGTCGTTTCTACTCTCTCTATGCATGGAAGCGTGTAGCCTCATATGATGGTTATCCACTCTCGATCGCGCTCGTTGTCGGTCTCTTGCTTGTGCTTCCGACGCCCCACCCACTCTCCTTCGTTTTCTAACCTTTGCAGCAGCCGATAACGACATGGGTTTCTCTCTCTTTACGTTTGTATATAAACTAGATCTGCCGGGTACATTGGCTTTTCCTTCGTGGTTTAAACACAACAGACACGCTGTTGCTCCTGATCGTCGAATATCCCAAAGACGAATTTCACCGTCTCGTGAGCCAGTGGCAAGTAGAAATTCACTTGCTGGAGACCAGTCCAGTGTCCAAATTTCATCTTTATGACCCAATAGACTATGAGCTGTGGCTCCACTCTCCATGTCCACAAGTCTCAATTCCCCTCTAGCTGTGGCTGCAGCGATCAACGAGTGTGTCGTACTCACTGGAGAAAACTTTGCACCGAAAACTTTACTCCGTAAATGCAATGTACTGACACAAGAAAAAGTCTCGAAATCCCAAATTTTCACGTGTTCGTCCAGCGAACTGGAAATGCAGAGCCCGCCATCCACAGGGTACCAGTCGACCATGGAAATACCGAATTGTAAGGTTTGGGCATTCTCCGTTTTGGCTCCAACAGCGCAAATTGGGTCTAGTGTGTTGGTGGTGTTGTAACTAGGGTTACACAGAGCGTCGGCTTCGTCTAGGGTTTGTAGATCAAATACCAAAAGTTGGGACTGGGAAGTACCAACCAACAGGAAACGCTGCTCCACTGGGTCCAGCGAGCAGCCCCAGACGCGCATCCCTTGCCGGAAGATGAAGTTGCTGCTCGATGGCGAGTACTGCAGTAAGTTAGTGGACTGTCGGGAGTTTAAGCTGTCGCGGTAGGCGCGGCTCGGCAGCCCCACGCTCCGGTCGAGCAGGTAGCCAAACGCCGACATCAAGAATCGAGTTATAAAATTCGACAGGATCTTAAGGATCCTGTCAAATAGCTTATTTGAACCTGTATAAAAGCTTATTCAATCACTCATCTTCATCAAGACCCTCTGACGTACGTGGAAGGTCTCCATTATCGACACGCTGCCTAGACGTAGAACAGCAAATGCTCGCGACAAAAGTTGATCGTCTGCTGCAGATTGTGGCGTCCAGAGGAGCGCAAGTGCCTAATTTGCCGAGTAATTTGCTGCCGATCAACAACGTGGTTGCATTCTCTGGCGGCGTGGACTCGTCTTTAGCTGCCGCGTTGGTATTCCAAGTCTTCCCCAATACTAGTGCCGCATGTATCGGAAGATCCGCTGCTTTATCTTCAGTGCAACTTCAGCAAGCTCGACATGTTGCGTCCCACATTGGTGTCCCATTGTGGGAATGCCATACAGATGAAGACAAACTCGAGGGTTATGTCGCCAATCAGGGCAAAAGTTGCTACTATTGCAAGACGACGCTGTACTCGACATTAAACCAGGTTGCGGAGTTCGCGTGGAAGGAAATGCAGCAACATAGAGAAGAGATGAAGCCTGTGTTGTATAATGGCACAAACGCTGATGATCAGTTGGATCCTACTAGAGTTGGTACGTTTAGCACACTATCAGACGATTTAGAAGATGTACTGATTTAGAGTTATTTGTGTAGGACTGGTGGCTGCCACCGAGTTCGACGTGGTGAGTCCGCTTAGCGAACTGACCAAGCAAGAGGTACGAGATGTGGCTAAATATTTGGGACTTCCGAATTGGAACGCGGCAGCGTCACCGTGTTTGAGATCGAGATTACAGTTTGGAGTTGAGGCGACGCAGGTGAGTGGAAGCTGAAAGTTTCAATAGTTTTTTTTTTTTTGTGAAATGAGGCTGAAATATGTTCGTTTTTAGCAACATTTGCATCGGGTGGAGAAAGCAGAGGACTTTGTGCGTGGATTGATTCATCTGGAGCCACAGATGAGCATGCGCGTGCGTTTTCTTGCAGGCAATAAGGCTGCAGTTGGTACGGAAAGTTTATGGATAATTTTGGTTATGGTTCGTGGTCTGACCGTTGTCGTATGCAGAGCTTGACAATGAAGCGTTGGAGAAGGCGATGCCTCACTTTAATGTCATTGACGAAGAGCTACGACGACTTGGTATGAACAACACCTGGGCTCAATTCAGCTATGCTTTTTGACATTTTCCTCTACTTTTTTTTTTGCAGGATTCAACGCAGTGGACGTCCGTGCTTTTCGCTCGGGCAGTTTGAGTGGCTATAATGCTAATAGTGTCGTGCATCATACCCCAGCGAGAGAGGCTCGTATAGAGTAGTTAACCCACGTTAAAACTTTGCTTGTAAATCTACAGACTTCTGACCACGGTTCCGAACTGTGTTTAAGAAGTCGAAAGCGTCGACGCCCAAGCGAAATAATGACACTAATAATCAACCGTCTTCAATGAGCTTGACTACCGTCATGAAGGCAGAGAGCGCTGAAAAAGACGCGGTCATGAAGGGATGTGGTATGCAAAAGCCAAATTCTAAAGTGACAGGAGGTGACACCCTCCCACGTCTCTTACGTATAGATTTGTGTGCTTACCACCGTTATGTCGCGGAGAATCAAGTTGTATGTTGCACACAAAAGTGTCTGCTCACACCATCGCAGTCAAGTTTCGGAATCCAAAATAGTAAGATTCCTTGTTGTTGGCAGTCATGCGGGTGATTATTGAATGAGTCTTCATTCTGTTTCGATCTATAACTGACCATCAAAGCTCGAAATTCAATCGCCGTGCACTGTTCGAGATGTTTGTGAATGAGACGACAGCGAGTTTTGTTTTGTTTGCCGTATTATGAAGACGTTGTGCCTACAGAAAAGAACCGATGAGCTTCGTGTCAGCGCAAACGTGAACCACCATCGCTTAGTCGAAAGCCACTTGATCTCAAGTAACACAAAGACCAAGGATGCTTGGCT
The DNA here is from genome assembly GCF_000247585.1 of Phytophthora nicotianae INRA-310. Taxonomy (NCBI): domain Eukaryota; phylum Oomycota; class Peronosporomycetes; order Peronosporales; family Peronosporaceae; genus Phytophthora; species Phytophthora nicotianae. The sequence continues at coordinate 55,417 of NW_008649078.1, forward strand.
GAACGGTGCTGTTGTCAACGAAAAGGGCCCTTTCCGTTGCGTCTCGCTGCAGTCTCTGGCCCATAAAACTCGCAGTGCTTCAACATGTATACTGTGTGAATCTTTTGTCGCATCGATCAGAGAGCTAACCGTCACGTTTAATGAACGCGTGGGTTTTTGTGCTGGGTTAATACGCTTAGTCGAATCATTATGTTTCCATCACACCGCAGGTCACATTCGATCGGTGGTATCGACTTATGTCTGCTCAAAACAACCTCAACGTCTCTCGGAATAGTATAGTAGTGAGACGTTGAGATTTTTCTCTTCATACCAGTGAGCTCATTTTGGAACTTGCGGTTGGCTAGCAAGTTCACGACCATTCTACATCACTAACATCGACTGGCGGAATCGCAATGGCGTTTAAGCTTGTGACGGGTGATCTCATCCGTCTTGTGGAGACTCCGCACGAGAAAATAGGCGAACAACTCGAAAGTGTGGGTTGGCTTGAAGGCGTTGCTGCTGCTCTACAAGTAGATCTTCGTCAAGGACTGGACGCCAACAATGCTGATGATCTACGCAGACGCGAGGAATCCTTCGGCAAGAATTACATTCCTCCGCCCAAAGCTAAGAGTTTTTTGGAGCTCATGTGGGATGCATTCCAGGACGTCACTATCATCATTTTGACAATCTCGGGCATCTTCTCGATCGTCCTGTCCTCCACCGTAGGTGACCACAAAGAAACCGGGTGGGTTGAAGGCGCTTGTATTATCTTGGCTGTCGTAGTGGTCACTCTGGTGACGGCGGTAAACGACTACCAAAAAGAACAGCAGTTCCGTTCTCTCAACGCTGTAAAAGAGGATGAAAAGATTAAAGTCATTCGCAATGGAGCACCCGCAGAGGTGAGCAAGTGGAACCTGCTGGTAGGTGACATCGTGCGTGTGGATCTTGGTGATATAATTCCAGCGGATGGCATGGTGTTCGACGAGAAGGAGCTCAAAATGGACGAAAGTGCCATGACTGGAGAGTCCGATTTACTAACCAAGAACCACGAGAACCCATTCTTATTGTCGGGTACCAAGGTCATGGAGGGGCTGGGTAAAATGCTAGTAGTGTGTGTTGGTGAGAACTCACAAGCCGGTGTCATTAGGAGCTTGATCAACGGAGCACGAGGGAAGAAGAAGCCGAAAGATGACGATAAGAACAGTGCGGATGGGAGCCAGGACACCGACGAGATCTACGTGGAAATCGACACGCCAAAGGTGCCAGCTAAGGAAGACCGAGACGAATTTGATGGTGCCGAGGACTCGCAGTCTCCACTGGAGGGCAAGCTGTATAACCTCACCATTTTGATCGGTAAACTCGGCACGGTTGTTGCACTGCTGGTGTTTGTTATCATGTCGATCCGCTTCTCGATCGACAAGTTCGCAGTCGACGACGTGCCCTGGAAGAATAGTTACATCAGCGACTATCTCAACTTCTTCATCATCTCCATCACGGTACTGGTTGTCGCCATCCCAGAAGGTCTTCCTCTTGCCGTGACGATCGCTCTAGCGTACTCTGTGAAGAAGATGCTGGTTGACAATAATCTCGTCCGACATCTCGACGCCTGTGAGACCATGGGGAGCGCCACAACGATCTGCTCAGACAAGACTGGAACACTGACGACGAACCGCATGACTGTCATGAAGATCTGGATCGGAGACGAAGAGTTCTCGTCCGCGAGTGAGGGTATTGGAGCTCTTACTGACGAGACGAAGGAGGCACTTTGCCGCGGAATCGCGATCAACTCGACTGCCGAGATCTTGCCACCAAAAGTAGAGAATGGACTTCCTGAACACACAGGCAACAAGACGGAGTGTGCCTTACTCCAGTACATTCGAGACGGTGGTGTCGAGTACGACGAGATCCGAGCTAACAACGAGATCGTCCACATGCTGACATTTAGCAGTGCCAAAAAGCGCATGTCCGTCGTGGTTCGACGTGGAGACTCCAAGTGTCGAGTGTACACCAAAGGCGCGACTGAAGTTGTTCTGGGACTGTGTAAGCAGATGCAGCGCACGAACGGGATGACTGAAGCTCTGAGTGGCGCTAGGAAGAGCGAGATTGGCGCAAATGTGATCGAGAAATACGCGTCTCAAGGATACCGCACGCTGTGTCTTTCGTACCGAGACCTAGACGTTCCAGCTGAGGAGGTGAACAACTGGGTTGATGAAGATGTGGAGAAGGACTTGACTTGCGTTGCCATTGTTGGTATCGAAGATCCTGTAAGACCGGAAGTACCTGGAGCGATTCAGCACTGCAAACGCGCAGGAATCACCGTTCGTATGGTGACGGGAGACAACATTACCACTGCGCGCTCCATCGCTGGTAAGTGTGGCATTATCTCGCAAGGCGATGGATCTCTCGTCATGGACGGACAGACATTCCGCTCGAGAGTTCTGGACGCTAATGGTAACATCATTCAGGCGGAATTCGACCAGATCTGGCCCATGCTTCGCGTTCTTGCGCGTTCGTCTCCAAAGGACAAGTACACTCTCGTAACAGGCTTGATGCAAAGCAGTTTGATGCCTCACGGCCCTCAAGTTGTAGCTGTGACTGGCGACGGCACGAACGATGCTCCAGCACTGAAGAAAGCCAACGTTGGCTTCGCCATGGGCATCAGCGGCACTGCTGTGTCTAAGGACGCGTCGGATATTATCCTCATGGACGACAACTTTAACTCGATCGTGAACGCCATCAAGTGGGGCCGCAACGTCTATGACTCGATCTCCAAGTTCCTGCAGTTCCAGCTGACAGTCAACGTGGTCGCCATCATGCTCGCGTTCATCGGCGCTGTGGTCTTGGAGCAGTCTCCTCTCTCCGCTGTCCAGATGCTATGGGTCAACTTGATCATGGACTCGTTCGCGTCCCTCGCACTGGCAACCGAGGAACCTACTCCAGCCTTACTGGAGCGCAAGCCGTACCCAAAGACGCAGCCTTTGATCTCCAAGAAGATGACTAAGCACATCCTCGGTCAGTCGATCTTCCAGCTTGCTCTGCTCTTGGCTATTGTCTTCAGTGGCGAGAAATGGTTCAACCTTCCTTCCGGTCGCGTGAATGACTTGGGAGAAGAGCACAAACACGACTCCACCAAGCACATGACGATCGTCTTCAACACCTTCGTGTGGATGCAGCTGTTCAATGAACTCAACTGCCGCAAGATCCACGACGAGCTCAATATCTTCAAAGGTATCACGAAGAACCGCGTGTTTCTCTACGTCTGCGTACTGCAAATCGCCATGCAGGTGGTCATGGTGCAGCTCACGGGCGACTGGTTCAACTGCACGCCACTTGAAGTCAATCAGTGGTTCGCCTGCATCGGAATGGGCTTCATCTCTCTTCCGCTTGGACTTGTACTGCGCTCCATTTCAACCAAGAACGCCCCGAGCTGGATGGCGCTATGTCGCGAGGTTGATGTCGAACAGGTCCGGCAGGTGACGTCTGCACGGGGTCAGCAGCTGTGGCTAAGGAGTTTTGCTCTGATCCGCGCTCATATCCGCGTGGTCAAGGCCTTCAAGAAGGGACTGGAAACCAAGGCTCTTCTCCAGGCGTAGTAAACTCAGAAATCTTCATTCACTCGTTGAATCTCCTTGTTACCTATCCACGTACCGTTTCCACTTCTACGATGTAGCGCAGTCTTGCCTGAGTTTCTTGATACACCACAAGCTCGGCGTACTCGGATAGAGGAGGGAGCACAAGTGCAAAGTCCTCTGGTAACTGCGCCGCTCGACGTGCATTGTGGTAAAGTTTCGCTCTGTAACTGTAGCCAGGTCCACTTTCCAGTGTGATTGTCACTTTAACTGTAGCCTCACACCATAGCAGGGCGTCGAAATCTTCATCTGGGTGTGAGCTGTCCCTATCGATCAGTTGAATGGCAACAGTGCGTTTGTTTTCCGAGACGAATAGCGGTCGATCCGCGTCGTTCACAGTACGTGTATCACCTACCGTGAAGCTGGGATCTTCAAGAAGTGTAGCGAGGTAAAGTTGGGTATCGTCTGAAAACCTGGGGGTGCGTTCAGACCAATGACTTGGAGTGGGGGATGGCTTCGTCTTGGCCCATGCGCGATCGAACGGAAGACTTCCTCCTAACACCATCGCACGTCCGAGATGAACTTTAGCGCCAGATTTTGGGGAAACAATTGTACCGCGAGGGTCAGGGGTGTACTTGGCCAGAACTTTGACACTATCCAATGCCTCGAGTGGCATTTTCTGGTGTCTAAACGAGATATCCGTAGTCAGTTCCATTGATTTCCCCAACGCCACCTCACAAAGCACCATGTACTGGACTTCCCTCGTTGTGTCCTCATGGTATAGAGTCGGCAGCGCGTACGGTTCGTCACAGTAATGTAGACTCTTCTCGGCCATGTCGGCAAAATAAACACCCTTGCCGAACGCATAGCCGTTGTGTGAAGCCTCAGGAGGAGCTACTCGAAGTCCACGTGACAGAATCCCCATCAGGTTAGTCCGTTTCGTTCCATGCCATAGTAAATGTGTCTGGGTAGCTCTCAAGTCTGGACGCTTTTCCATAAGATCATTGAACCGTTGAGTCTCTCCACTACGTTCCACTTCGAACACGTTGCTGATGCGATACTGTCGACGATCAGAAGAGCGTAAACCACCGAAGAAGTAGCGGTGAATGAGCTGTCGTTCTGGGTCAGCAGGTTGCAGCGGTGCAAGACGCACTTGCAACGCGTGGTAATGGTACTCCAGCGGATGTTGGATATGTTGGAGTCGCTTGGCTCCGAGGAGCATCTTGTGCATCTCCATAGAGTAAGACAGCATCCGCAATCGTGTCATCTCCAGATGCACGTCGCTAACCTGATCGAAAGCCTTGATCGAAGTAGCGAGAGCGTCCTCTTGACACGGCATAGCCTCGTAGTAACGACAGCTACGCTCGCTCAATTTCTCTATAAGAGCGTCGTGGCGAGTAGATAGTAGAGCACGCTTGGTGGCTCCCTCGTCGCTTACGCCGTCTTTGGCAGTATTGATCTCCTTGACGAGCTCCTCCTTCTCCTCCAAAACACCTCGGATCTCGGCCAGATTTCTCAACGCAACTCGGATGTCATCCTGTTTAGCCAGGAGCAGGTTGCCACCAGCAAAGCCACAACTCGTGTGTGCCGCGTGCTTCAAGTTGCGCACGTCTGTGACGGCAGCTAACATCACCATGACGCTAGGAGAGGACATCAAATCTGGATCACGAGGCTCCGGGAACACCACACTCTTACTAGCTCCACTTTCCATGTCCTCTCGGAATGATCTCGTCACTTCATCGTCTATCTTGGTCGAGTGGCTCACGCGGTGAAAGAGGTTGTATTTCGTGGGTTTCTTCACAAACTCGCCTGGAGCACGTGACTCCCACGCGTTGCCTGTTTTGCTTCGGAAGATCTTTTTGAACTCGTTCACAGCCTCCGTTTCATCTCGGAACGGCGTGTTCTGGAACTTCCCCGTCTCGCCAATCCGTCCCCAGTTCGTGAACAGCAAGTAGACGTCCTCTACTTCATCGTGTATGAGCTGCAGACGAAAGAAAACACTAAGCCCGCTCTTTGCACGAACCTTGGTTAGCAACGCGTCCAGCTCCGTACCCTCTCCGTCATTTTCACAATGTACTCTGCTATCTCCACTGTAGTCATAGTTATCATCTACTCGGGTAACAACCAGAGAGCGCGAGATCTGGCCTGACGTCTCGCATTCCGCCAAATACGCACTAGCATCGTCCGAATACGCTGGAACAGCAGCAAACACCGTGGTAGATTCGGTGACTTCACCGTGGACTGATACGATGTCCGGGAATGTCCGTTCAAGGAATCGAATAACGAGGCGTGAGCGCTGGGCCAGTGCGTAGTCGATAACAGTCTTTCCAGTAGAGTCCTTGACATAGAGGTCGCCACCGGCACGGACCAGCGTCTCTAACAAGCGCGTGTTCTCATAGGAACCATAATCGAGTGGCTGTACTGCCATGTGGCACGCCGTTAATCCCTTGGTGTTGCGCTTGGCAAGTGCTGCCTTGACACTTGCCTCTGGAACATGAAGAGAACACTCACGAGTTTTATCCTTCGGGTCCGACACTGATCGAACGAGTCCTAGTGCGAGACGGGTCTCAGTAAACATGTTACGTGCAGCAAGGTGCATCAAGAGAGTGTTACCCTTGCCGTCGGCGGCGGACAAATCAGCACCATATCGAAGCAAGAGAGCAAGCGTGTGATACCTCATAAAAGCTTCCGGGGTAAAGGCAACGCGTACTAGTAGCGGGATTTTGTCCTCATCTCCTTTTACCAGCATAGTGGCCACTCTTGGCTCCCATGATTCGACGTCATTTGAAATTTTTCTTACGAGTGAAGCACCGCGCAGGCTTTGAAAGCATACATTTGGGCTCACACCACGCTTGAGCAGCTTTTCAATCCATGTGAAGAATACAGACGGCTTCGAAAGTGCCAGGCTTTCCATGAAGCGATCCAAGAAAGCACTCAGTGCGTTCATTCCCGACGCATCAACCACATTCCCGTCAATAGAGAATAGCGGGTGATCCATAAAATAACAAAATATTGCCAGCAGCGCATCTTCAGCCAAACCACCAGCTCGATGTATCTGTTTGAGAGTAAAGAGTAACGGAGTCTCACCACGCTCGTTAACAGAATTCTCAGTGCCTTGTCCACTGCTCTGATGATGTAAGAAGTCCATCAATTGAGTATTGCCTCGCTTTGCAGCGTAATGCAACGCGATATTCCCCTTCCGGTCTTTTGCATCAACAGACACTCCAGCATCGATGAGAACCCACGCGAACTTCTGAGCAAGAGGATTGAAACCAATTTGGGCCGACTTTGCAAACGAGTGCAGCAGCGTCTCGCCCTTCTCGTTCGGTTGTTTCAATGTCTCCAGTCCTCCATCACCTCCAGCATGTAGAACTCCAAGTAGGTTATTAGCCAACTGCAACTGACCACAGCGAATCGCATCTTCAATCGCTTGTCGTCTAGGGAACTTGGCACTCAGCAACATATGGCAAACTCCAGTAAGCCCATGCATCACGGCGTGATAGAAATAAGTGCGGAACTTTAGCGTTCGGGCTTGCTCCATTTCGCCGTTTTCCTTTGAGGTGGCGTCGCGAGATGCAGTCGAAGCGAACTCGACACGCAGCTTGCCATTCACTTCTGAGCCACTTCGCAATAACGTCATTATCACGGTAAGTCTCTTGTGTCGCACCGCCAGTCCGAGAGGTGTAAAACCATTCATGTCCTGCATATCCATCGCCTTCTTCTGGGTGTCCAAGTCTCCCAAAGCGCTGAGTAATGTGGACACACAGACGAAAGCCCCAGTAGCTGCTGCCAAGTGCAGTGGAGTATGTCCCATCGAATCTACTGCCAAGATGTCGACATCAGGATCCGCCACAAGATTTGAGACAGTCTCCACAGGATCAGACTCCTCGCTTGGGATACGACGAGGTTGTAAGCTCTGACGCTTCTTGTTTTCACTATTTGATGCTGCATCTTCCGCATTATCCAGGAGATTCGAAGTGTTTTTGAATGTATCCAGACTGACTTTCAGCAGCGCTAAGTGAAGAGGACTAGAACCAAGAGTATCCGCAGTATTCGCCTTGGCACCATGATCCAGTAAAAGCTGCTCAATATTAAACGAAGCTTCAGCATTCACAGCAGCTGAGTTAACAGCGTAGTGTAAGGGTGTGCGGCCCATACAATCAGGCTGGGTCACAGCGAGTTTTGCTGCAGTTGGCCCAGCAGACTTTAGTAGGGCACGGAGAAGCTCCAAATTCCGATACCGAGCTGCAAAATGAATTGGCGATCGATTCTTGTGGTCACATAGGAGGACAGCGCTCGCTGCATAGGGGTCCTCTAGCGCGACAAGAACTCCAGATTTCCCAACTGGTGCACTGCCGTGATGCTCCTCATTTCTTCTCTTCAGCTCGACTGAAAAGCCTGTATTCTCCGAGGAAGAAGAAGTGATCATAGTCACGACTGCGTAGGCTACTTTTCCAGAATGAACCTCTCTAGCAGGTATAACGTGACGTGCTATCACAGCAGCGTGCAATGGTGTGTATCCACGGGTATCTTGAGCTAACAAACTCGCTCCATGCAAGAGTAAATCGTAGACGAGGCGGGAATTGTTCAGTCGGAGCGCGACATGCAACGGTGTTTCTCGTTTTGTTGCTGAAACACAATCCGTGCGAGCGCCATGATCAAGCAGGGAATGCACCATCGTCGTCATTTTTTTCTTCACAGCTTCAAGTAACGCAGGTCGTACAAGTTCTTTTGTGCCGCATGTGCCTTTGCAAGCTTCGTCAGCGCTACTGGCCTTAGGTGTCCCGCCTGCCTGCTCAATAGCATCGTTAATCGCAGAGGCTCTGCAAAAAGCACACCGAATAGGTGAGATGTTGGGATCAGCACCGAACCGCGCAAGTAGCAACTTCGCCGTCTGTAAGTCTCCCTTCTCCACTACAAAATGCAACGCGGTTCTGAAGGTTCGCAGGTCCACGAAATCAACCAACGAAGCTGTTCCACCCTTCTTCGTAAAATGCTCTGGCCGCTTATCGATTAGAATTTCCACCAGATTTGGCCCATACCATTGCATCCAGGAGAGCTTGGGCTCACACATCAGCTTTCCCTTAGTAAGCTGATGTAGCACAGTTTCATACTCGATTTCAACTGGTGCGGAGCTCTGGTCGCCCTTTCCATCAAGAAAAACACTTGTAGTGTTATCGCTAAGAATTTCTGTTGTTTTCCACACCTGATCAGCTCTCATAAACCGTACGTAGGATTCCCGTGAACTCGTGAACTCCAAGTATAGCTTAAATAACTCCGTCACGCGCAGATCAATGTCACGCATCAGCTGGACCATGTTGGGATCAGCTTCGTGCTTGGCTGATAGAACCCCTCGCTCGTGCTTCGGATCAAGGAGCCGCATCAGTGGAGAAAACCCAGACGAGTCCCGTTCGCGCATCATGGCTTCAGTCGTAGGGCAGCGTTCACAGATTTGACGAATAATCTTGGGCACTGCAGAGAGTTTGGCCGCTTCATGATGAGCTATGAAGTGGAAAAAGTTTTCACCAGATGACTGCAGTCTTGTGTCCAAAAGTAAAGGGCCATTTTGTGTAGTCTTTACGTGGTGAGTAAGTAGCTTGGACAGATATACGTCGCCAGTTCCAGCTCCTAGAGACGCTGCGGTCATCCATGCGTCTGGGCCATCAGACGCTTGTGCGTTGACGTTGATACTCTCTTGATCGAGTAGCAAGTCCACGATTTCAACTTGACGGCCTACCACTGCCTGCTGTAAGGGCTGCATCACAATTCTTTCTGCAGCTGCCGTTCCCTGCTGAAACAAATCATACTGCAAGTGTGCTCCATGCTCAATCAAGAGGCCAATAGCTTCGGTGTAAAAACCCGAGCCGTTGTTCAGGCCGCCACTGGTGTCACAAGCACGCTTGATCAATTGCTGCAGTGGATACTCACCGTCTGAGTTGCTGATGTTCGGATCAAGTCCCTTTTCCAGCAGATAACTGATCGGTTCAAGATTGGTAGCGTGCTGGCACTGCAGGAACAACATCGTTCGACCGTGGCGATCTCTAAAATCCAGCAATTTTCCTTGCTCATCGGCACTGACTTGATTTAGAAGAAACTCTCCACAAACACGGCGTTGTTTCAGTAGAGCGCATGTTAGAGCGGTAAAGCCTTGCGAGTTTTGAGCCCGTAGTTCAGCCCCCACGTCGAATAATAACTGAAGACACGAATGCCAACCATAACTAGCCGCATAGTGAGCGACGCTGTTCTCCGAGGAATCGTAGGCATTTACGTTCGCGCCACTATTGATAAGCTCAGCAGCGATTCGAGTATGTCCGTTCTTCACTGCTAAGATCAGCGGCGTCTTCTGGAAGTCGTCCCCAAAATCTACACGAGCACCGTTCGCCAATAGTATCCGTACACACTCCAAATGGCCATTCTGAGCAGCAAGCGCCAGCGCAGTAGCTTTGGTTGTTCCTCCACTCCGGGCGTTTACTTTCACTACGTCTCCACACTCAGTCAAGAGATACGTTAACACTTCTGCGCATCCATTCATCGCTGCGAAATGTACCGCTTGCTTCCCTTCAGGGCCTTTCATACTGACGAGCTGGTCAGCGACGTCTTGATCGAAGTTTTCAGCAGCAAATCGAAGCAGTGCGAGGGCATTTTCTTCGCGTCTAGCCTCTAACGCACACATAAGCGGAGTCAATCTCCCCTTCGTACGGCCGAACATACTGCAGCGTTGTTCTAAGAGGAACTGCATTGGCGCTGGGGATTCACAACCTGCTGCATAGTGAATCGCCTCGTATCCTTGGCTGTCCTTGACTTCGCTGAACTCGTCGCCTATCACAGCCCACAGTACCTTCAAATATCTTGCGTTTGGGTTGATCGCTGCCAAGTGCAGCGGACGTAACCGAGTCTGGTGTGCCTGCTTAATGGCCATTGCCGACCCAAACGGGGGTAGTAAGGGTCCATCTCCTTCAGCTGGGCCGGCAGCGAGCACTTTGTGATGCAGTTCGTTAAAGCCACAGCCACCGTTCTCTTCCAATGTCTCGACGACTTTACGCACCAAGCGGAAGTTCCCACACCGCGCTGCACAACGAACGTGCGTCCAAATTGAGTGGTTCTCACCCCAGTCGCTCGTCGGGTACAGTAGCGCGAGCATCTCCACACTGGCAGAGCGACAACCCCAAAAGTAGTCGATTGGTGAAAGAATTCTAGTCCCAATACCGCTGATATCCCCCAACAGAGCATCGTTTCCCCAGTTGCTCTCTATACGGTGATAACTGGTGTATTTAGTCACGGGCTGTTCAGTCAAGACTGAAGGCAGAGCCACCTCCGGAGCAGCAGCGAGCTTCTCCTTGTCTACCTTCTCGTCCGTTTGACGCAGCAGAGCCGCAGCTGCTAGATCGTTGTTGTCGATAGCATAGTGGAGAGCAGTACGACTGACGTCAGCGCTACGAGGAGCGTCGAACGTGCTGAGCTCAGCGTACACGTCGGCGTCGGTCGTGAGTTTCTTGAGCAGCTTGATGTTCCTGGTCAGCACAGCTCGCACGACCTCACGATTGGCTGAGTATACGTCTCCATTAAAGGACTCGAAGGGCTGGGAGCCCAGTAGCTCTCGGTCTTCGTACTTGGTCTCGTCTACTGTTGTTCGCAGTGGAGCGATATGCATAGCCATCTCTCGCTTGCTGAGCTTCTGGCTCTTGCCTTTGCCTCGTCCTGTGGACGTCTTGGTGTCCTCCTCTCCAGATCGGCGCTTTCTGGTTGTTACTAGAGAAGGTGGAGGACGTTCGTTGTCTTCTGGGTCATCGTCGTCGTCCGGTACCTCCTCACCCGCCAGCTTCGCCTTGGTACGCGCCAGACAGCGCTGCACTCTTGCCAGCGACTTGGGCGTGAGCTCCAAGGCTGTTGCGCTCAGCTCACGAAGGTAGACGTGGCACAGAATGCTGCCACCGTCCACCTGCTCGTCATACGCGATCTCGTAGCGTCTTTCAGCGGTCTTGTTGAGCCACGTGACGTGGACACTCACGTCCTCTTGAGACAGCATGTCTTCCGTCACGTCGTCCTGCAGCTGAGCGAGCCAGAACTCGTCCACTGGTTTCTTGCCCTCCGTTGACTCCATGTTTACATCATTGTCTTCCTCTTTCTTCTCTTCCTCGTCCTTCAGTGTCTTTTTGGCGCGCGTCGAGCGTCTCGTGGGTTGCTTTTGGCCTTTCTTGGCCTTCGCCTTGCTCTCCGGAGCCGCTTGCTCCTCCTCTGGGGCAGCTAACACGGCCACGTAGCTCTGCGCAGCCAGCGCCACCTCCCAGTCCGCCTCTTGCCACTTGCGCTTGCCGACCATGGTGCAAATTGAAGTGGGTTCATCTTTCGGTATGGGAATACAAGCTAGATTATAGCTTTTTAATAAGTGTTTTAGCAACGTGTGTTAACATACGAAAACATGTAACAACACCCCTGTTTTTACTGTTGGATGGCATTCAGCCGAAAACAACCCATAATTTTTAATGTTTTTTTTTTCGTCTGAATGCCATCCAACAGCAAAGCATTATACACTGGGAACCGTATACTGTATACTTAGTACATGTGTTGTCAATCAAATTATTTATGTGAAGTATTAGTTTTTGACATCTTCACACTAATTAATGACTAAATGCGAGCTGATACTAATTTAGGTACGCCAAAAAGAGTCAAACTATTGCACTTTTGCTTGGCGATGCCATGTATGTCACAACATTCATGATGTATGACTTTCATTTCTATCCTGTCGAATTACAATAATATCATTTTTTAACGGCACTATTTTCTTGAAATATAGTTTTAACGCTTTCAAATCTTATTCGGAAGAATACAACTAGATCGCTTGCGCTCATCCCGGGAGGGTTAAGTAAAGTCTCAAAATTCACGTTTTGTATTGGAAACCTAATCGTTTTCGTTGTCTTGCAGCTTTTCCGGTTCAGTAATGCCTCAAATGTCCCTGCTACCGTGAAATCGATCCGCACAGGGCGGCAACAACCTGTACCAGTGAAGCTGTTACTGAAGAAAATCTATGGCTAAGATATGAGCGCAGCGATCGGCTCAGCGTAGCCGATCGCTATGCACATGCTGCGGAGAAAAAAATGTCGGCGGTTGTGGTCTATTGACATTCTTCAAGCCTTATTATGCGCTCTGGGCTTACTGTACCACGTCGGTCACTCGAAGGATAACTTGATCAATTTCTGAGCGAGTGAGACTTTTTTTATAGTCGTGGTTTGCCACGTGTACGTTTTGAATCCTTCGTACTTGAATAGTACATGCCTTTGGCACATAGATGCGTTAGGGCCTGGTCATCATTAAGTTAATAAGCAATCACCCACGCACGCGCAACAAGTTGATCGACGGTCATCCAAGCATAATGTTCCTTGAAGTCTCGTAATGTTACCTGTAACTCAGTCGACATTTTGGAACGATATAATGTCTGTGATGCCCTACAGGAGATTCCGTATCCCTTCCGGTATAGTACTATCTTGGAATATGTTGAGGTCTTCCACAAATTTAGTGATAAAATATTGGTGTAGTTCATAGTTAGAGTAGCCGAATACCAGGGTTCTCGGGACGGTGTATGTAAAAATAAATACAGCCAGCAGTCATATCGCTTGCACTTAGTAGGGCGTTTGCCTGATTGTAAAACGTACTACATTTACTTGTCCTGAGTATGTACAGCCCTTAGTTCGTGTCAGGACTCCCGAATAATGCATAATGACATGCATTAAAAAAAGTACATTAATTTGATCCCATTATGTATGGAGACACTGCGAAGCTGGAAATGCATAATGTATGGGACGAGAATATGCGCAAGCATTATTAATATGGAAAACCCTAGCCGTACTTATTTTCACACCGATCTATTAGCATGTAAAACAACCACCAGTTCTCTGTCTAGGGCTTTGTCTGATGAATTTCTCAATCTCCCACAGAAATACTCGTTTTTTTGAAGTCGTGCTTGAGTACACGTATGGTTTAGTAATAATGTTTAAAGTTTAATGTTGACTGGTTCACCTATCTTATGACAAAGGATCGAGGACGTAATTTTTATGCGTCCAAACTGAAAATGACTCGCCTGGAGTCTATCAAGAAATCTAGCAGTCAATCGAGCCACTCTCGATCTTGCGGAACATTTTCAAGGTGGCACGTAACTGCTGCTCCTATTTCCATTAATGCCATTAATGGCCATTATGTATGGGTGCCTCCTTGTGTTTGCTAAATCGCACACGAACCAGGGCTCCCCGATAATGGCTATGGCATGTCTTTTTTTTTTTTTGGAGTCACGAATACATTACGCTTTACTAGTTACAATTTGTCATTACAAATCCGTCAACCCATTTCATATCCTAATATATGTACCCACTTCGACTTCAAGCGTCGCCAGACGACCGACTACACTTCCAAATCCGCACTCACCAACAAAAGTAGCAGAAAGTAGCACACTCAGATCATCGTCATGGTCGGCAAGCGCAAGTGGCAAGAGGCGGACTGGGAGGTGGCGCTGGCTGCGCAGAGCTACGTGGCCGTGTTAGCTGCCCCAGAGGAGGAGCAAGCGGCTCCGGAGAGCAAGGCGAAGGCCAAGAAAGGCCAAAAGCAACCCACGAGACGCTCGACGCGCGCCAAAAAGACACTGAAGGACGAGGAAGAGAAGAAAGAGGAAGACAATGATGTAAACATGGAGTCAACGGAGGGCAAGAAACCAGTGGACGAGTTCTGGCTCGCTCAGCTGCAGGACGACGTGACGGAAGACATGCTGTCTCAAGAGGACGTGAGTGTCCACGTCACGTGGCTCAACAAGACCGCTGAAAGACGCTACGAGATCGCGTATGACGAGCAGGTGGACGGTGGCAGCATTCTGTGCCACGTCTACCTTCGTGAGCTGAGCGCAACAGCCTTGGAGCTCACGCCCAAGTCGCTGGCAAGAGTGCAGCGCTGTCTGGCGCGTACCAAGGCGAAGCTGGCGGGTGAGGAGGTACCGGACGACGACGATGACCCAGAAGACAACGAACGTCCTCCACCTTCTCTAGTAACAACCAGAAAGCGCCGATCTGGAGAGGAGGACACCAAGACGTCCACAGGACGAGGCAAAGGCAAGAGCCAGAAGCTCAGCAAGCGAGAGATGGCTATGCATATCGCTCCACTGCGAACAACAGTAGACGAGACCAAGTACGAAGACCGAGAGCTACTGGGCTCCCAGCCCTTCGAGTCCTTTAATGGAGACGTATACTCAGCCAATCGTGAGGTCGTGCGAGCTGTGCTGACCAGGAACATCAAGCTGCTCAAGAAACTCACGACCGACGCCGACGTGTACGCTGAGCTCAGCACGTTCGACGCTCCTCGTAGCGCCGACGTCAGTCGTACTGCTCTCCACTATGCTATCGACAACAACGATCTAGCAGCTGCGGCTCTGCTGCGTCAAACGGACGAGAAGGTAGACAAGGAGAAGCTCGCTGCTGCTCCGGAGGTGGCTCTGCCTTCACACTCAACCGGCCAGCACACGAGTCGCTTCAGTGACTACAATCGACGTGCTATCAATGCCAGTCGTGGAGGGAAGGAAGGGAACAATGCGCTGCTCGGAGATAGCTACGCTCCTCGTGCTGCGACCTTGTCGCTTGACTATCTGTGGCGTAGTTCGAACGCGAGCGTCGAGATGCTCACGCTCCTGTACCCAACAGGAGACTGGACGAATGGGTATGTCGTGGGGAACAATGTGTGTCACTTGGCACGCTGTGGAAACTACCGGCTAGTACGCAAAGTTGTCGAGACTTTGGAGAAGAATGGAGGGTGGGGATTCAATGAGCTACACCACAAAGTGCTTGGAGATGGCTCGACTGATGGAGATACGCCGTTGTTGCCACCATTCCGAGCTGTTTCAGCAATTAAGCAAGCTCATCAAACGCGACTTCGACCGTTACATCTTGCAGCAATCAACCCGAACACGAAGTATCTCGAGGAGCTTTGGGCTGTTGCAGGCGACGAATTCAGCGCGATCAAGGACGACCAAGGGTATGAACCCATCCACTACGCGGCAGGATGCGAGTTTCCCGAACCAATGAAGTTTCTTTTGGAGAAACGCTGCGGCATGTTTGGCCGTACGAAGACTCGTTTGACGCCGCTGATGTGTGCTCTAGAAGCGGGACGTGAGGAGACTGCACTTGCGTTACTCCAGTTCGCTGCCACACCGGGAGAGAGCGGCGGAGGCGGCCAAGAAGTTGCTGACAAGCTTGTTCGTGAGAAAGGTCCTGGTGGAAAGCAGGCGATCCACTTTGCAGCACGTCATGGATGCGCCAAGGTGCTTGAATACCTACTAACCGAATGTGGAGGTGCTACGGATGTGAATGCTGTGAGTGGAGGATCGAATAAGTCCACGCCATTGACTTTTGCGGCGCAAAATGGTCATTTGGAATGTGTACGTGTCTTGTTGGCTAACGGTGCACGCGTTGATCTTGGTGATAAGCTCAAGAAGACCCCGTTGATACTAGCAGTGAAGAACGGTCACACACGTGTGGCTGCTGCGCTCATCAATAGTGGCGCGAACGTGAACGTCTATGATACCTCGGAGAACAGCGTTGCTCACTATGCGGCAAGCTATGGCTGGCCGTCTTGTCTTCAGCTTTTGTGCGACGTTGGTGCTGAGCTTTGGGCTCAGAATGCGTGGGGATTTGTACCGCTAGCGTGTGCACTGCTAAAACAGCGTCGAGCCTGTGCTGAGCTCATTTTGGCTCAAGTTAGTGGCGAAGCACAGCAGAAGTTCCTGGATTTCAGAGACCGCCAAGGTCGCACGATGCTGTTCCTGCAGTGTCAGCACTCACACAGTCTCGAGCAGCTGAGCTATCTACTGGACAAGGGGCTTAATCCAAACATCAGCGACTCGGAAGGTGAGTACCCATTGCAGCGGTTGATTAAACGGGCCTGTGACGAAGCCCCAAGAACCGGAGATGGTAATACTAGCAGCAGCAACCAGGAGCTCTCCAAGTTCTTTTTGGATGCGGTTAGTCTGCTCCTTCGACATGGTGCGCACCCGCAGTACGAACTTTATCCTGAAGATGCCAAAGATGACGAGAAAACGCAAACAATGCTGCAGCCTCTCCAGTTGGCGATGGTTGGCAATCAGACCGAGATAGTTGACCTCCTGCTTGAGCAGAATGGTGTGCAGTCTGATGCGCGATCTTCAGATGGTTCGGATGCCTGGATGACAGCTGCGGCGTTGGGCGCCGGGCTTGGAGATTCATACTTGTCGAAATTACTTGAGCATCACAGCAAAACGGTGAATGGACCACTGAAGCTGGCAGGAAGGTCGAGACCCAAACGTGACAACTTTTTCCACGTGGTGGCTAATCATGACGCAGCTCAACTCTCAGCAATGCCTGTGCTCATTCGTAAGTGCGCCGATAAGTGCCCGACAACGTCCGAAATGATGTGTGAGAAGGACGTAGATGGATACACCCCTGTCATGAAGTTGCTGGATCCAAGTCACGAGCGCAGTGTGCCTTCAGCAACGAACCAGACGGATCCGGATAAGCTGCAGAATATGCAAGATATCGACGCAAGGTTTGCTGACCTACTTGCCATTTATGCTGAGAAGTCGGCTAGCCGAGAATCCTTCGTGCGATGTGAGGAAGCTTCACGTCTTCGAGATCTCACTGGCATAGCCAACACCTCCGGGAACGATGGTTCTAGCGATGTCATCCCAAGTATCAGCGGTTTTGCTAGAAAAGCAATGAGCGTCTCGGATGGCTCTAATGACGGTGACTATGAGGATGATTCAGATGGGAATAATAGTGACGACGACGGTAGCACATCTGCTTCAGTTGATCGGAAAACGCCTGAGTCCACCGCAAAGGCTGACGATGAACCCAAGATTATGGTGCCGTACGAGACGGCATTGCACCTGATTGCTAGACGGAAACTCACGAGCGAGGCAACGAACCCGTGGATGAAATGGTACGGCTGTGCCAACCACTCTGCCAGATGCCTCATGCACCTTCTACTGGAGAAACGACCCGAGTTGTTTTCAACAAACCGCAACACCAAAGCCAAATCCTTGGTTAACGTCGTGCATCTCGGAAGCTTCAAGACGGCGCTACACTTTGCAGTGGAATCGGGAGACGCGCCTACTGTGCAACTATTGCTCACGCGCCAAGCCAATACTAACCTGTCTCCCGTACGGTGCTCAAACTGCAAGGAGTTCGCTATCATGGACGCTATAACACGAGCCAGTGGAGAGTCAACGATTAATCGTGAAAGTCACCCACCCTGCACGGGTAATTGCGGCTTGAAGACACTGCTGGAGCCGGCGTTATTTGAGGCTGTCAAGAGCAAGCACTTCAAGTGTACGCGCCTGCTTCTGAAACACAGAGCCGATGTCAACTGTGTCTCCAAGACCTCCCAGGAGACCCCGCTGCACGTTGCTCTTCGAGCTAATGATGGTGCATCCGTGAGTGCCCTTCTTTCGCATGGAGCAAGTCTCATGGCTCGCGATGCTTTTGGTGCCTCGCCATTGCATCTAGCTGTCGTTGCACGTCACTCTATCCCTGCAAAGGAGGCTCACGATGGAGAAGTCGCATACTCGACCGTGACGATCACTAAATCGTTTCCTGCTGGTCGTCCAATTCCCGCAAATACCAACTCGTTCACCGTCACTGTTTCGTCGGACACAGCCAACCAAAATGGCGTGTCGTCCCACACAGTGGAACCGGCTATCCTAGTCGCGTTGAAGGACTCAAGCGCCCCTCAAGCTGTCGTTGTCGGTGATACGAAGAACAGATCACCGGTCCATTATGCGGCGCGCAACCGTGATCTCGAGCTATTGCAGGAGCTACTCCGTGCTGCAGGGAAAAAGGGCGCTCGTAATGCTGTAAACCAACGCGATTGGCTCGGACGAACGCCTTTGCACTATGCTGTGAATGCCGCAGCCATGAGCGCAGATGCATCATTCGCTATTGAGCGCTTCCTCCTCCAGAGTGGTGCTGATGTGGCTATCCAAGACGATTTCGGCTTCAGCGCACTACATTTCGCACTCATTAAGGTGCAGCTGGAGTGGCAAGAAACGTATGACCAGACCCACAGAAGAACCCAAGGTCAGAAGGATCGTGAGGGACAAATTCGGGACGCCAAGATTTACGAGACTGAAAAGCGAGAGGCTTTCCTACGTGATCACCTGGGTGTTATTCCCGGTGGCGAGACGGATCCGGTGGAAACAGTGTCGAATCTGGCAACGGAACGAGGGCTTGTGGCACAAGATGTACTTGGGCGCTCACCGCTGCACCTTGCAGCGGCCACAGGTGCCTTCGTGTGTGTTTCAACGCTTCTAGCATCATCTGGTGACCCCAAGGAGCAGAAGGAAGCCATGACTCTCCAGGATCGAGACGGATTTACGCCACTAGGCCTTGCTGTTTTGCACAAACGACAGACAACCATCATGACGCTGCTGCGTAGTGGTTCTGCGGTCGACGGAACGCTTCGGATTGCCCAGAAATCCTCAAATGGCGATGTCTCCTCATGGCCAGAGAGGCAAAGAACTTCGACAACGCCGAAGAAGGAGAAAGTCAAGACTCGAAGCTACTTCTACCATGCTGTGAGCAATGGACTCACTGGTATCTGCCACATGTTGCTCAGCGCTAAGTTCTGCAGACGTCAAGCTATCGAAGACTCCGTGCGGTGTGGACAATTTCAGCTCGCTCACAACCTTTTAGGGGTGCTGGAATCTGGATCAGACGGCGGGATGGAACTATTGAAGCGCCCAAACTCACGTGGCGAGACCTTACTCCATTCTTTGGGTAAGACAAAGCAAACTGGCTTTGACACACTCGCGAAGAAGTTGGCATGGGCGCTTGTGGATGCTGGAGTACGTGTTGATGCCCAAGACAAGAAGGGTAACCGTGCAATGCACTACGCCGCGAAATGTGGCAATACTCACCTGATGGATTTCTTACATCACCAGAACGGAGGCTCAAAGAGTGAGAACGCGACGAACCACATGGGCGAGACGCCACTTCTCTTCGCTCTCAAGCAAAAATACAGCGGCCGTAATTTGAGTGATGATCAGCTGCTCACAGTGTTGTGCTACTTCTTGGAGCACCCTTCGTATTCGCTGGATATCCATGCAGTTGACAGCTCGGGGATGAACGTACTTGGTGCGTTTTTGGACCGCTTTATGGAGAGTTTGGCCGAGTCGAAACCTGTTTTGTTCTTCACGATGATGGAAAGACTACTGAAGCACGGGGTGGATCCTAATATCAGCTTTAACAGTGCGTACGCGACTTCCCTGGAACGAAGAAAAAAAACTAATGAGAATGAAGACAAGGATAAGCTACTACGGTCCGGTCGTGAGCTCTGCGAGATGACATCTATGGCGCAAGGAGACTCTGACAAGATGTCTGCACTCGTACGTGTTGCTATCACTCCAAACGTATCCACACGATATCATGCACTAGCTCTCCTGCTCCGATACGGCGCCAAACTATCAACTGCTGATGGCAGAGGCAACACGCTTCTAATGCATCTTGCCGCCCGTAACTTGGTTGCGGAGACCCGTCTCGCGCTTGGACTCGTTCGATCAGTACCGGACCCGAAGGATGTATTCACGTTCGCCCCGTCAACCCGTGTGTGCTCTCTTCATGTTCCAGAGGCGAGTGTGAAGGCAGCACTTGCTCAGCGCAATGCCGCGGGGTTAACAGCGTGTCACATCGCTGTGCAACCGCTAGAGTATGGTTCCTACGAGAACACGCGCTTGTTGGGTATGCTAGTCCGTGCTGGTGGCAATCTACGTGTCAAGGACTCTACTGGAAAATCCGCTATAGACTATGCACGGGACCAGCGCTCACGCTTCGTGCTCCGGTTCCTTCAACAGACATTCCCCAATATCGTGTCAAGTCAAGCCGAATCCACCGAATCTATTACGGTGTTTGCTGCTGCTCCAGCGTATTCGGACGATGCTAATGCGTATCTGGCGGAATGCGAGACGTCGGGCAAGATCTCGCGCAAACTGGTTGTGGCCAAGGTGAACGCTAGCTGTGATGTCGGGAAGGTAAGCAAAGTACATTCTGAAGGCGACGGAGAGGGTACGGAGCTGGACGCGTTGCTGACCAAGGTGGACGTGAAGAACGGACGCTTCGGTCTCAATGTCTTCTATCGCTTACAATTGGTTCGCGACGAACTACAGGATATCTACGTGCTGTTCACGAACTGGGGACGGATTGGCGAGACGGGGAAGTTCCAGAACACGCCGTTCCGAGATGAAACGGAGGCTGTGAACGAGTTCAAAAAGATCTTCCGAAGCAAAACAGGCAACGCGTGGGAGTCACGTGCTCCAGGCGAGTTTGTGAAGAAACCCAAGAAATACAACCTCGTTCAACGCGTTAACCACTCGACCAAGGTAGACGATGAAGTGACGAGATCATTTCGAGAGGACATGGAAAGTGGAGCTAGCAAGGGCGTGGTGTTCCCGGAGCCTCGTGATCCAGATCTTTTGTCTTCCCCCAGCGTCATGGCGATGCTAGCTGCCATCACAGACGTACGCAACTTGCAGCTCGCGGCACAGACAAGTTGTGGCTTTGCTGGTGGCGACTTACCCTTAGCGAAGCAGGATGAACTCCGAGATGCATTAGAGAAGCTGATCGAGATCCGTGGTTTGCTGGAGGAGAAGGAAGAGCTTGTTAAGGAGATCAGTACTGCCAGTGGTGATTTAAGCGACGAAGGAGCCACCAAGCGTGCCCTCCTTGCTACTCGCCATGAGGCTTTGACAGAGAAGGTGAGCGAGCGCAGCAGTCGATATTACGAGATCATGCCGTGTCAAGAAGACGCTTTAGCTTCTTCGATCAAGGCTTTCGATCAGGTGGATGACGTGAATGTGGAGATCACGCGACTACGAATGCTGTCGGACATAATGGAGACGTACAAGATGATTCTCGGTGCTAAGCGAGCACTCCCAACTCAAAATCCGCTTGAATATTGCTACCACGCGTTGCAAGTGCGCCTTGCGCCGCTGCTTCCTGCAGACGCTGAACGACAGCTCATTCACCGCTACTTCTTCGGTGGTTTACGCTCTTCTGATCGTCGACAGTATCGCATCAGCAACGTGTTTGAAGTGGAACGTCGTGGAGAGACTCAACGGTTCAATGATCTTATGGTGGAACGCCCGGACTTGAAGGCGATGCAGACACATTTGCTGTGGCACGGAACGAAACGCACTAACTTGATGGGGATTTTGTCGCAGGGACTGCGTGTTGCTCCTCCTGAGGCTCCGCATCATGGCTACGCATACGGCAAGGGATTATATTTTGCGAACGTAGCCCAAAAGAGTATGAACTACTGCGATGCTCCGTATGCACTACCGATCATGAAAGATGGCAAGCCCGACAAGACTACAAAGAAGACGCGCGAGGTGCACTACATGCTGTTGTGCGAGGTGTCACTGGGGAAGCCCACCGAGGTAACAACAACTGCAGCGTGGGGAACGGATCCTCTACCTCGTGAAGGAATGGACAGTGTGAAGGCATTGGCAGTGCACAATCCTAATCCGCGTGGTTCGCTCGTGTCACCGAAGTGTGGAACTATGCTACACGTTGGCCAAGTGATGCAAACGGGGGTAGAGCTGCCATACGACCGTGTTTGGGCCAAAACAGAGCCAAACCCAACACCATTCGGGTGGTATGAACGCAACCCGAAGTTCACAGCTGAGACGCAGGATTATCTCAGTAAACTCGTGGCAGACAAGAGTTTTGCTGTTGGTACTACCCACACTGTGAGTACTACAGGCAAAGATCGCGAGCACTTCGTGCAGTATCAGTACGAGCAGCGGACGATTATCATCGAGTTGGTAAGTCGTGACACTTCCGACTCAACTGAAGACGATGACAAAGCAGATACTGCGCCGCAAAAAGCTGGTAGTGGCGCTTGGTGCGAGGCCACGCTCAAGGTGACGATCCGACCGGAAGATGGCGGCGTAGCCTACAGCTACTCGGTCAAGCTCTATCGCAATACGTTGAAAAGCTCTCCTCTTGCCAAAGATTTCACACTGGTCGAGCCTGCGCTATCGGAATATGCTGAGCTGGTCGTGTACAAGGAAGCACAGGCGCGTATCCGCTATGTCGTCGAAGTGGAGACAGTGTAAGTTCATGTACTGCAGGGTTGTCTTGAAAGTATTTCTCTTATTTTTTCTGTTTGAGATTTCTTTACGTGGCTACTTGTGGTTGTTCCTGCTCTTGATTCATACTGTGAGTCTCTACTGACGTCTTGGGCTGTGGTTTAGTTCTTGTAGCTGACAAGATTCGTGCTTGTGTTGTCACGTTTTGAGTCTGATTGGTAGCGTACATGTTTCGTGCTTGCAGAGTTCCTCGAGCGTGTACGAAGCGTTGTTGTTCATGACGCACAAGGGCACGTAGCGTCTCATCTTCTTCGCGATTGCGTCGTCTGGCGTCCTCCTTGGCTCGTGCGTAGATGCTAGCTCTCTCCTGTTCTTCGTATTGTTTAGCGAGTCTCTGACGTTCACGATAGTCGGCATTCATACGGTGTTCTTGAGCACGGACGTTCTCCATGGTGATCGACTCATACTGGTGCGTGCCCTGTCGGTTCTTGGCTTGTCGTTCAAAGCCACACTTGAGCTGATCGAAGTGATTCTCTTCCAGCATATTCTTCGCAGCACCAAGGAATCGTCGTCTTGTAGCCAGCTCTTCAGACTCCAAGCGGAGCTTCTCAGTCTGCTGCGTACGCTCCTCTCGTTGACGTTTGAGCTTCTCTGCTAGCTCGAGGTTGTTTTTCCTACGAAGAGCTTGCTCTTCCATCTCCCTTGCTGCAGCTAGGGCTTTCTTCTTGCTACGAGCTGCAGCGTTTGCACTTGCGGTAGCTCGACGTCGACGTGCAGCACTCGTCGCTTTTTCAAGCAGATCGACACTCTTCTCCTGTTTGTCGGTCAGGATAGTTTCACGTCGAGATTCTTCCCAGCGTTTCTGGTCTTCATGGCGTACGCGAAGACGTTCACGGAGCTCTGCAAGTGACATTTCTTCCAGTAGACCCAGCTTAGCTGTCTCCGTAGGGTCAAACACAGCCACATGTTCACGGTGCACTCGGTCTAAAGCTCGAATCTGACGGATCAGGTCTTCGCGTGCTGCTCGCTCCTTGGCATCTTCCTGAGCTTTACGTTCTCTTTCAGCAGCCAAGAATTCCTGCAATGCATCGCGCTGTCGTGCGTTTTCTTCTCGAACTTGAGCCTCTGCTTCTCGCGGTGCTGTGTCACGTACACGCTTGACTTCCTCGGTGAGATTTCGGTATTTCTCGACCAGCTCGTTCTCCTCTTTTTCCCGTTCTTCAGCTCGAGCTTTCGCCTGTTCCTTCATCTCGTTGGCCACCTCTCGATTCTCGAGTTTGGCTTGACGTGCAGCCTCCATCGCGTCATATTGCGCTTGAACCATCTCAAGACGACGCGTCTCCACCTCGCGACGATAATTTGCTTCGTCTTGCTGCTGCATGTTGGCTTGCCAGCGGTAGAATTCGAGGGGATCACGTAGTTCTGACTCGTATGCACGGATTAAAGCTGCCTCATGCTCTTTCTTTCGTTTATATAGGGCATCTTCACGCAAGATAGCGGCCGCTGTAAGCTTCACTTCCGCAGTGCTGGCTGATGATGTACTGGCATGAGGAACAGGTTTCGCCTTGAAGTCAAAGTGCAGAGCTGCTTCACGCTCGCGCTCTACTTTTTCGCGTACTGCATCAAGATTGCTGCCTCGTGTAGCAGTTGCAAGTTGGAACGCGTCAGCCGAGTCATATTTGCTCGCAACTTCAGACTTAATCCGCTCTATTCGAGCTTCTTGTTGAGCTTTGAGCTCTGCTAGTGACAGTTTGTTGAGAGATGCAGGTACTGGGTTTGCTTTGATCTCACGAGGAATACGGATAGGCTCGACTGTTTTTCGAGGCTTTGGCTGAGTAATATTGGGCGCTATAGGCACAGTTAGTTTCTTGCTTGACGTCGCAGTAGCGTCGGGATCGGTGAGGTCACGAGAAGCAGTTCGCCCGAAGGCTTTAGTGTGAAGTTGACTTAATAGCTTGTCGATATCTGGCTTAAAACTTAGCATCTTGTCGACTATCTGCGTCTCAACAAACTCAGCATCCAGTACTCGAGTCCATTGGTCTTGCAGCGTTCCTCGAAGCTCGTCAGGGTTGAAAATATACGACAAGAACGTGTGCATACTTGTCGGCTGGAGTGCCAAAGCCAAACCCGCAAATGCAGTGGTACCGAGCTCCTCGAGACGGAACATGGCGAGATACCCCATGATGAGAAACTTGGTGTAGTCAGTTCGACTCACCTGACTGGAATGTGAGTCGAGAAATATTGTGAGCATGGGACGCAAGAGTTCTCGATAGCGATACGAGCCGTAAAGAACCTGCTGAAGGAACCGCTGATCACTCACAGAGGATAATCTTTGAAGTTCTTCCGTCGCATGGGCGTCGATTGTTGTCTTTGCGGGATCAAATGACTTGACCAGCTCTTCGCACGCAGCCAGCAACTCCTTTCGCTTCATGTCCTGCGATGAAGTCTTCCACGATAGCCACCGAAGCTATTCCAAGTTTTCCCCATAGACGATACCCAGCTAAAATTGGAAAAGAAAAAAATGGATAGCTTTTCAGGGTGCCACCATACTTTACATGTTAATAAGAAAGATAAAGCAATTAAATTTTGTTAAGAATTTTCTGGATTCATAAACCCAAAGTACAATCATACAATGTAGCAAAACCTGCGCAACATAGCCCAGAGCAACAAATGATGTAATAACTCTTCAACTTGCTAGGAAAAATCGCAAAAAATGTCTGATGGGTTTTAACTGTAACCTCGTCCCAGTTCGTTCTCATTCTCCCCACAACCGGTTTAACACGAGAATATGGCGATGAGTGCTCTACCACAGGAAACTCCAGTAGTTTTGCAAGCTGCAGCTCTCTCAAACTTATATCCGACAGACTCCCCGACTTTCTTTCGCGACGACAAGTTCAATGCGAAGGTCGTAACGCTGCACTGCGTGGGCGAGAGCACATTCATTATCCGGTCAGCCGATGACGGACAAGAGTTGATCGTTGGGGCAAATGGTGGTTGCTACTTTGAGTCGCCCGTGCTTGGCATCACGGAAGAATTTCAAGTGGAAGCTGTTGCGAATGGATCAATTGTGTTTGTGTCATGTCGAACGGGAAATGTGCTTGACTGTGACGATAACGGGCTTCCACGATGTGTTGACACGATTCGCCGGGGCTGGTTCATCTTGCAAGACGGCGGCGCCACCGATGTTAATGATGAATTGATCGTGGAGGTAGAGCCGGAGCTGAATCCTCCGTGCAGCCATTGTACTACAACTTGTAGGAACAATGAAGCCAAAGAGCGTCGGGAATTTATTATGAAGTTGGTGTCTCTTGGTAAGTCGCTGGATGAGATCGATGCCATTTTGCTGCGGATGCACGCGTGGCCTATCGCAGAGAATATAATTTCTGCGGGTCCAAGAGCTGCAATCGTGGAAGGTGGGGTAACTACAAAAGCTATTGCTCCATGGCAGTAGATGAAGATCGAGTGAAGCGTCGGAGGAGATTGCTTGATTGTTTTGGATCGGAGCTCTAAGTGCGCTTTCCATCTAATAGCGTTCAATTGTTATTACTTAAGTAAGTATCGCTTTTCCGTTCAACTGTCGAGCGCCATCTCTTTTTCTTTTTATTAAAATGCTTCAACACTTCATAATGCTAAGCAATTTCTAGCGGCGCTCAAGATCAACTTTACAAATATCTTTTTCTTTTAAATGTTATGATAAAAAGAAAGGTTCTTGTTGACGGACACCGCCG
>NW_008649078.1:84545-85819 GCF_000247585.1 Phytophthora nicotianae INRA-310
CCATGAATAGTACAAATAGAGGAAATGCGTAGTTGAGCATCAATGGAGGTTGGTTTCACCGTACCATCGCATGAGGTACCATCGCATCAAAAGAGAAACCACCATTTCGGTGTTACAGGCTGGAAATGCAATGTAGAAATACATCCCGAAGGATTCATCTTTCTGCTCGTTTCTTGCCATTATCCGTTTGGACGCGACAGCTGAACTCTCCAAGTTGATCCAAGGCAACTTCTCCAGCACATTTCGCTGTCCATGGCTGTACCGAAGGTGGCCCCGTTCTACGGAAATGCCCCCTTCATACTGGAAACCGGCGACCTCACTTCAGCTATCGCTTCAGGCCTCCTTCGACCGAACGTCTTCGTTCAGCAAACCGACCGAAATCTAGAAAACTACGGCGTCGCCTACAGTCGCAAGGACAATATCGGTATTGAGACTCATGGTTCTCAAAAAGCCATTCAAACTCGCTGTAAGGAATTTGCTAAGTCTTGCGGATTCCAGCTGAAGGTTGCGGGATTCAGCAGTAAACACGGCGGTGGTAATGCAAAGTACGTCTGCAAGAAATTGAACGGTCAGCAGTTCTTCGACAAGGAAGCTGACCAAGGCGCCATCAGTTGTCCCTTTTTCTTCAACGTCAGTGGAGTTGCCGGTGAATGGAAGGTGATAAGGGCCAATTTCTGCCACAACCATCTCAAGAACGTCGGGTTTTCTGGACGCCCTGTTGCTGAAGGGACCATCGCTCGTCCTGACAAAGACCTGTGGAATACAACACAGCAGGTCGACGAGATGATCCGCCTGGTCCGATCCGAAATGCTGAACAAGTATGAAGGCAAAACGGACCGGATGACTGGAGCTGCAATCGCTAAGTTTCTTCTCGGGAAAGGAATTTCGACAGGTCGGTCTTCAATAAGCCGAATTAAGCTAACCCTTGACGAGTTGAACCACGGCGATCGATTGACTAACTACCAAAACCTGGAAAGTTATCTGAAGCTCATGGCAGAAAAAAAAATGCAGGCTCGGTCTGGAAATTCGAGAAGAACTTTGATGGAACTTTTCAGCGTGCCTGCTTCATTCCAAGTATCGGTATTCGAGTGGCAAGAGCGGGTAGGCGTTTATTTGCAGTCGACGGTGCTCACTTGAAAGGTGAGATGAACAACTATGGAGTTTATCTCGTCGCGACAGTGAAGGACTACGACAACCACATTCTACCTTTCGCATTTTCTCTCGTCCCGACAGAAAACTACGATCACTGGGTGTGGTTTTTATCTGCGGTGAAA
>NW_008649078.1:87524-95086 GCF_000247585.1 Phytophthora nicotianae INRA-310
CGAGGCTTCCTGGCCTTGGGGCGGCCGGGCGTCTTCTTGGTGGGGCGACGAAGCGTTGGCGTCAAAGCTGGCAAGGCAGGTAAGCGTAGGTAAAACTGGAAATGAAGTCAATGGTTTAGTTCTAGAGCTTTCAGCGATTTCCATGTTTAAGCATTAGTACTAGATAGTTCAAAGTAGTAATCCACGTCGCAAGCACTGACCTCAGTGCTTGCAACATGACTCACGTCGGAGACACATCTCAGTGCTTAGCACTGAGATATGGAAATTCCTCGCAAAATGAAGACTGAGATCTGAGCGGGCATGCAAGAGTGGTTGCAGATACAGCAGCTATCATTATAAAACGTTGAGTATATCGAGGCTGAGACTTATATTCGTACCCTTTTTTTGCCAGGATTTGCTGCATTTACAGACACTTCTATACTTAGTCTGAGCCTTTTCCTTTTCCTCATTGTATTAATACATGTACAAGCATTATACTACAGCAGTCACTGAGAAGTGTACGTGAGTACAGTACTACGTAGTAGAATGGTTGTCGGTGGACGCCAAAAAAACGCAAATGTCTACCAAACCACGTCAAACCCAAAGTCCAGTCTATCAAAAAATGCATTGGTTCGTTTATCTATGCGTTCATCTTGAGAGTATGAGTGTAAGCTAGCAGCTGATGTGACTCCCACGCCACGCTCATTAACTTACATCTGGATCTTACTGAGATACTGCACCAGACACAAATTATTGTGCAACAATTTCTGCAGGTGTTGCCACTGCTGCTGCTGCACGGCACCCAACTCGTCCACCTGGGCCAGCAATGCCGGATCCGCTACTAACAGCTCCTCGTGCAACTTAAGAAATCGGTTCAAGTACGCCTGGAGCACTTGGAAGTCACGACGTGTCTGCATCTCCTCACGCAGGAAGTCCAGGAACCAACTGAGCAGCTTCTTGCCCTCTTCGTCAAAGTCACCCATGCACAAAGTGCTCATCTCAACGTCCACTGCCGACGCAGACAACGACTGCATGTACTTGGCCACCTCATTGAAGCGCGAGACTGTGTGGTCCTCATCTTCCTCCTCCTGCACAGCCTTAGCCAGCAGCGTAGCCAGTTTACAGCGAGTTGTTACCATACCCTCCGTCTTGACAATACGTGAGCTAGGAGTGGCCACTTCATCTTCTGGTTCCTCGCCATCATCATCACCCCACGCTTCGTCATCGTCACCAACGCCCCAGCCATCCATAGCGAGGTCTTTCTCGTCTTTCTCCGTCTCCTTCTTCGCTTCAGGCGCAACAGGTACGAAAGTCGGGTGCACATCGTCCTTGCGTGCTGTCTGAAGGAAGAAAGGAGCTTGTTCGGGCGCCTTAGGAGGCTCAATCGGCTTGTTACGTTTCTTGATAAGTTCGAGGTTGAACAACGACTGCCAGAAAGCACGCGGGGCGGTTGATAGAGTAATAAGCGACGTGTCAAGTGGCTCAGAGCTCTCTTCACCTTCCACCTTGACACTCCCTGGTCGCTGTTCAACAACACTTGATACGGACAGTTGAGGGTTGCGTTCAGTGCCGAATCCGAGCTGGTCGCTGTTATCCACTTCGTTGAGAGACACAGGCATGTCCATAAGAATGGGCTCCGTTGGCTCTGAGTCCAGGAAGACCTCCGTGAAGAAGCTTCGGTTCGCCCAGAGGAAGATGCCAACGTGGCTCACGTGTGTGGTAGCGAGGAACTCGCCCGTCGGAGACACGGCCAGACCAGTCACAGGCTTCTGGAAGCGCATCCAGTCGACGCACTTACCCGTCGGGATATCCCACACACGCAACGAAGCATCAGCCGAAGACGAGAACAACCACCGAGCATCCGAACTGAACGTCATGTCCGTCACACGGTGTGAGTGACCGGCAAAGCGACGTACAAGCTTGTGGGTTGTCACGTCATATAGACGCAGAACTTGGTCGTCACACGCCACGCAGAGCAAGTTGCTGTCACGATGCAGCTCCATCTGACTAATCGGAGAGCCAACGTCGATCTCATAGCGTAGCTCGTGCTTCTTAAAGCCCCAGAACTTGAGTTTCCCGTCAATACCAGCAGACACCAGCGTCTCGTTCAGCGCGTCGACAGCCACCGCGCTAACTGGTCCGTTGTGAACATCCGCAGCGGTCTTATCAGCCTCGTCGTCCTGCAGAGCAGACAAGTCCGTGCCAGGTAACACTAGCGAACGAATAATCTTCTCCTTTGGCGTCGCTGCTACCGGATACGAGCCACGCTTCTCACCGGACTGCATGTTGTATCGGAAGATGGATCCACCCAGACTGCCAACAAATGCGTAGTTACCGCAGGAACTGATAGCAACACTTATAGCCTGTGTCTTCTTACGACGCAAGTCCTCAGCACTTCCGGACGGCACGCGGTTGGTCGGATCGAACTGACGAAGCACCTTCTTGCCGATAGCACGGTGTTCGAAGCGCCACACATAAGCAGCAATCTCGTTCTCGTGGCACGTGATGACATTTGCCCAGTCACGAGCACGAGTCTCCATAGAAGCGAACTGCACAATGGGCGGCAGCTTCAAGTCCTCCACGCGAACATTCAAGCTACGAGCCTTCTTAAGGACCGGACCCTGGGACAGCTCCCTGCTCTGCTGTTCACGAGCTGTGTGGAACACACGGAAGGCACGATCCTGACCGGCCGATAGAATCTGGCAGCATGTACCGTCAGCACCATCCGCCATCGTAGCTAGAGTGTTGTTGCCGTAGTAGCGAATACGCGTCGGCGGGGCACGGTGGCCTTCACGAGACTTGAGTAGGCGAGCCGTACCTCCGTTCAGATGGTCAAAAATCCACATCTTGATGGAGTTATCAGTTCCCGAAGACAGCAACAACGGTTCGTTCGCTAAGAACTGCAGCGAGACTACAGCACCGTCGTGAGCACCCGCAATAACCGACTCCAGACGTTTAGTCTGCAGGTTCCACACTGCAATGTCACCCGATCGCGATCCAGACACCACCAATGGGGTCGTTGAAGCACCTGTATCTGTACGGAATGACATGGATGTTATTCCGCTTTGTTGATCCTGCTTGAAGTCCAGAACACGCTCGTCCAGCTGCAGGTGATGCACCATAAGGCGGCCATCGGCCAGTCCGATACTCACCACGTCCACTGCAGGACTCTGCTCCAGTGCCGTGACGGCGCTTCCCCATCCCTTGAACTCGTAAATGCACTTCATCTTGCGGATATTCCACAGCTGAAGAGCTCCTCGCTCTGATCCCACTAGAACCTTGTTCAGATAAGTGTCCGGGTGCAGCATCACGGTCGGTGTAAAGCCCACTGGGAAGCTTAGCGTGTCCACGAGTTCCATTGTGTCGAGATCCCAGATTTTGATGTCTCGCTCGTCGTCAAGAGCGAAGAGGACGTTGCCCACCGCCATCATCTGCTTGATAGTTCCCTTGTGGCCCAGCAGCGTCTTAACGCGCTGCACACGCTTCCACACAATGATTTGCCGTCCACAAGCCGTGAATGTCAGGTGCTTCTTAGGTTGCACAGCCAACGCCGCGATGCGCTTTGGTAGCTGGGGCGACACCAGTACGGGTGTGAGCTTATCGCAATTGTACACGACGAAAGACTTGCCAAGCGACGCCGTGGCGAAGCTGGCCTTGCCCATGCCGTACCACACGATTGGGACATCGTCGGCTACAACGCCAATAGCGCGGAAGGCCTGGAGCACGCGGCTGTTCTGGGCACGAATCAACTGGTCAGCAGACATGTCTTCAGGTGTGATTTTCGACGAATATAGTTGGTGTTAGAGTGTCCAACTTGCAAGATTATAAAGAGGAAAGTCTGCGCTTTATGACGAGCTGCTGGTCACTGCGAGGTGGCGATAATTCACGCAGTGGGAAACAGTAGCACACGGACAGTAGAGCAGCCACTGAAGTTGCTGGCGAGCAGCTCCAAAATGACTGGAACCTAGCATTTCGTATTTAGGTGGGATTGTGTGGACCACTTCGGATGGACTATTTTCTAAGCATCACAAATCTTTTGTGTGAAAGGGTAGCATCAATTTTTGAACATGGATCACTAACATGACAGTCTCTATCCTTGTGCTTGGTGGTGGCAGTGGGTTCTGGCAACATCGACTTGTACAATACCTACTCGGAGGTTTTAGCCTTCTTGGTGGGCGATCCCGTTGCTGCCGCGGCAGCAGCAGCAGCGTCACCTGGAGCTTCGGCATCGCCGTACGTCAGAGCACGCTTCTGTCGGGTCTTGCCCAGCACCTTCCGGGCCAGCTCGTTGCCCCAGAACCGCTCGGCAAGCTGCTTTCCAAGCTCTTCGCATTGGTCACGCGGTCCTGAGATCGTGTCTGTGATGATTGCAAGGTGAATAAGTACCATATAGCAACACAACAAGGACCTTTTTGGCGTACCGTGAACACTCTCCTTGCCATCGCGAGACAACACCGTAGAGTTCAGCGTGAGCGTATCTCCGTCCAGCGTTGCACTCACGCCCATAGCGATCTTAAATTCAGCAACACTGTTATAAATCGCCACTTACTATCCTATCAAGTCTATACAGCACTGACCTGGCATCCGCCTTCGAGGTGGTAGAGCAGACTACGCTCCGCCTTGCACAACTGCGCCGACTTTTCATCTGTAATGGTCTTAAGCATCTCGATCGTCTTCAAGACACCGAAAAAAATAAACAATCAGTAATCATACACCGTTTCACAACTCCATACCCCTGTCCTCACCTCCTCGTCGTCAGCGCGGCATTCCACACCAATACTTCCTTGGCCCACACCATACCCGAACGTGTCCATCGGCAGGATTTCATCAATTCGATCTCCTAGTTCTCCACGTCGGAACCCACAGGCAGCAACGATAATGGCGTCATAGTCGTCGTGCTCGTCCAGCTTGGCCAATCGGGTCTGGATGTTCCCGCGCACTGTCTTGATCTCAAATGTCGGGAACTGACTCCGCAGCAGCGCTTCACGTCGCAATGAGCTGGTGCCAATAACGCTTCCCTCGGGCAAATCCTTTAGTGTCTTAATCCCCTTTTCCTTGTGCTTGGGGTGGATCACTGCAGCGTCCTCGGGACTCTCGCGCTTCGTAATGGCGGCCAACACGAGTCCGTCCGGCAGTGTCGTAGGCATGTCCTTGAGCGAGTGCACGGCAAAACTAGCGGTTTTGGCGAGCAGCGCCTCCTCCAAGCTCTTAGTGAAGAGGCCCGAGGCTGTGGTGGTGCCCAGGTCGCTCAGGTGGCGGTCCAGCACTTGGTCGCCAACGGTGTCCTCCTGCCCCACGACGAAATTTAGGTTCGGGAAACGCTCCTCGAGCATGGCAATGACGGTGTTGGTCTGCGCCATGGCCAATTGACTCTTGCGAGAGGACACGAAGATGGTGCGCTTGGCGGATGTGGGCGAGGACTTGGGCGACGTCATTACGGGAATTTGAATTGAGGACTGTGCGGCTGCCCGCGCTCGTGCGTGGCAAGTTGGTGTGTCGATGATGTGGCTGCAAAGAGACAGGTAATTACGTCAGCGTACAAAATCTAACAGATGTTCTTTCAGATTTTATTTAAGAAAAACAAAACACCTAACGCAGTATTTTACGGCAGTACCGGTACTGCCCTTTTGCTTTTTTTTTTTTTTTTTTTGAAAAAGAGCAAAATCACTTTTTGTATGATTGCACATTTGTGTCGTTTGAGCGATTTTTTTTTTTTTTTTTTTGAAAAAGAGCAAAATCACTTTTTGTATGATTGCACATTTGTGTCGTTTGAGCGACACCAAAAAACATATTTCCAAACGTGAGCAAAATAGCGTGTGTTCAGCAACCAATACACTATAATTTCTAATTAGTGGTGCGTGTTCGTTGAGAATTGCCATCTAAGAATCCTACATACCTGTATTAATAATTACTCATGGTTACTCGATGAGAGCACTATTCGCGAAGAGGACATTATTCAGCAATTTCGTTAGCTATAATTTTGATTCTAGCCTTTTAGTCTGCTTTTACGCTTTTTTTATCAGCATTCATTTTAAAATTGAAATTAAACAGGGCTGTGTTGGGACTGTGATAGCACCCAGATTACGACAAGTTAAAATTATCAAATACTCGTCTTAATAAGCTCAACGCGTCTTGTGTGCTTGCAAGTCAAAGATAATTTTGTAAACAAGTAAGCTTGACAACATTTTATTATAAGGAGACAGCCTACAATATAAGGATTGTTTTAAAATGGCAATACTTATTTAAAAAAAAGTGTGCCATGTTCGACAATCATTTATGTTAGTGCTGCAAAACGACGTAACAATTAACTATTTCGTAAATAACAGGAGCAATTCGACCCCCTTTCATGTGTTTTGCAAAATCAGAGAGTGAACTCACAGCGAAAGAGATGAATGCCTCTTCCCTGATGAAAGTTCAGCTTTCCCATCCAATCATATCTTGAAACATGCTATTAACTACCAATCAGAATAAGCAGATCGCAGCGTTTTTAGAGTGACAGTTTTTTTTTTGCACCCTGTGCCAACTTATTGAAAATGATTGACTGATTGGTTGATAGATTGATTTGGTGTGACTAAGCTAGTTTCTATCCTCGTTTCAATACAAATACCTCAAACTTGCACATTCATAACATTCCAACATGGTCCGCATCTCGTTCAGCTTTGACGACGATGAGAAGCTTATGCAGCTTGTAAGAGGATACGAAGATGCCAACCCAATGATCTCCTGGACTGATGCTGTCCACCACATGCGCCACACTGGTCATACTTCGGCACCCTGCAGCAGTGGCTAAGAACGCTACGACGAACCAATGGATATCAGCTAGCTACCTACCCATCAAGCTATTTCACACCTATCCACAGGCCACGAGGTCGGCTGCTGGCTGTCACTTGCTTGTTCCGAGCGCTCACAGCTTCCTCGCGATTGCGGAGGACTCCGCCAGCAAATACGTCTAGGTTGTTACCACAGCAAAACCGTAATCTGTGCTAGCCACAGATGCCTGTCCACCTGCACCACTTGCGATTGTACAGGCAGCGTTCGGGCATAACTCGGAGCGATTAGTGACACCAAAATTCGCAGGTATTTCGAGAGATGTCGTTGTGAAATACGATGAAAAGCCTATTCACAAGAATTTGGGTGAAGTGATGCCTGCGGGAACCCCAATGCAACTACAGGAGCTGAAAGATGTTTGCAGCGGTAAGACCTTACTGGACATCGGTTCAGTGCTGGGAAACGTTGTAGTACAAGTCATGCTTTCAACCGCGATAAACAGCGTGATTGGAATTGAGTTGAAAGCAGACGTTCATCGAGCAGGCCTAGACATTATGTAGAGCAGTTCCTAGTAGTGGGCATTAAAAGACAGAGCGTCACTTATTTCTAAAAACGTCATGAGCGTTCGTCTGGTGAAGCTTGGGAGTAAGCATTGTGTACTGGAACAATTTTGCTGTTCGATCCAAAGGTTGTTGATCATGTCAAGGACCAATTCCGCGCTATGGTAGATCGTTGGTGAACCTATGCCCTAGCCACCGTTTGTACTGCTCCTCTAAGTTTTGATAGCCTTCAGGCTTGTGAAAGTCTATGATGTC
>NW_008649078.1:105641-106871 GCF_000247585.1 Phytophthora nicotianae INRA-310
GTGGTTTCGGAGAAGATAATGGCATCACTACTGGCAGTGCAACCTACACTAGAGACAACTCCACTAGTACGCCTGTAGAAGCCGTTTTGGCTGATGGTAGGGTCCAATTGTTCGAACAAGAGGTGAAGTTGGATCTAGAGCTAACTACAGTAGCGGGGTTGGTATCACTGCGCTCGGTACCGTGCTGGGTTCAATCTGGTGACGGTGATGAGGACGTATTGGGTCGGGATGTCCTGAAGAGGCTGGGCATCGACGTGGAGCAACAACTCGCCCAAT
Organism: Phytophthora nicotianae INRA-310; assembly: GCF_000247585.1. Lineage (NCBI taxonomy): Eukaryota > Oomycota > Peronosporomycetes > Peronosporales > Peronosporaceae > Phytophthora > Phytophthora nicotianae. Next base: position 105,918 of record NW_008649078.1, read on the forward strand.
TGGCTAGATCCCATTGCCGGAGGCAGAGCCTGATGAATTTCCTGTAGGTGCTGAGCTTTCAGACCTAAATAGGCCAATCAACTCACCGGGCTCTCTTCTCGACCAAGCGATGGCCAACGGGCTGCCGAGCGAATATGTCGGCACTGTCAGTGATTTGCTGGATGAGTTTCCAGACGTCTGGCGTGATGCAGTAGGCCCTGACCCCCCTGCCAACGTGGAGCCTCTACGCGTGTCACTAAAGGTAGACGCAACGCCCTACAGAAGCCCTGCACGCAAGTATGCGTATTTGCAAGTCCAGTTTATCCGTGCCTATGTGCAATCTCTGGTTGATAATGGACTGGTGGTACAGAATAACGCATCTCGCTGGGCAAGTGCTGTAGTGCCTGTGCGCAAGCCGGGGACCAAGGACGAGTTCCGGCTGACCATTTACTATAGGGCCGTCAATAGTATGACAGTCCCCATTGCTGGTACAATGCCTAGTGTTGCTACTACGACCGACTCCTTCAACGGTCAGAAGATCTTCGGACGCGTTGACTTCACCAAGGGATTCTGGCAACTGCCTCTACATGAAGAAAGTCGAGAGATTTTTTTCTTTTATCACGCCTGATGGGGTGTTTACACCTAATCGAGTCCTCCAAGGAGCGATGGACTCCGTCCTGCATTTCTTGAGCCAAATCCAGACCGAACTAGCTCCGCTGATACCACATTCGGCCCTTGTGTGGGTCGACGACGTGATTTTATTCGCCCCAACAATGCATGAGTTCCTGCAGACGCTCCGAAAGTTTTTTAAGATCGTCAATGCAGCCAACTTCAAGCTCAATACGGCAAAGTCATCGCGGTTTGAGCTAGAGATCAAGTGGTGTGGCAGACTTGTTTCGAGAGACGGAATACGCCATGATCCTGCGCGTGTGGACGCTTTGGTGGAACTTCCTCTCCCTGCAACTGTGGCAGATC
>NW_008649078.1:109781-111546 GCF_000247585.1 Phytophthora nicotianae INRA-310
CAACAATATAGTCTCGCATCGTACGGGTGACGTCCGCATGTGCTAATCCCAGCTTCTTGTACCACTTCTTGAACGAATTTTGACCATCCGTCACCGAAAATCAATCGCAGATCTGATCGAGACAACTAACGCCCTATCTATAGGTTTTATACTCTTTGGTACATGTTGGCGCGCTGAATGTGCGTTTCGGAGCTGAACTTAACGTTATGCAGTAGTTACGGTATATAGATCTACATTTGGAAATCACACTATCAATTGTACTGTCAAACAGAGATACAGCCACGATACTGTTTCAATGGGAGACAGCTTGACGGGATGACCCTTTGTGCATTCTTTTTTCTCGAAGAAGACATGGCGAGAAAACTGAGCGCTAGTCTAGCGCACAGTGTCCGTGCATATAGCTCTTTTACTCACGAAGCTTCCAAATGCTGTACTGAGGTGTAATAGCTGGCAGAGTTGATCACCATCTCTTCCGCGGAATCAAACCGAATTTTTTTTTGGATGGCTTCAACTTCCGCAAGCGCGCTTGGCAAAAGCACTTCGGGCTCGTAGGGCCCCATCCATATCCAGAGTTCTTACGGTTTGCGCTCAGCGGTCTCAGTGCTGGGCATCATGGTGATAAGTATGTCCACTTTGCACACACACTATACCTATGCTTTGGCTGTTCTGTCCAACAGCAGCGCTAAAACCCATTCCATGATAGACCGCATTTGTCGTGCAACCACTCTGTTTTGCCGTGGGAAATAAACATTACTGAATCGTGTGTGTGGTCTATACATTTGGGAGAGTATACGACCAAGATATTCGAATGCTTTCGCGTGAACGGTTTGACGCTGTCGAATATATCGTGATCCTCGATGACGCAAGCACTTTCAAGTGCGTTGATGTGGGTTTTCATCTGAAAGCTAGCTTTTATACAGCCCGCTGCGGCTCCGCATTGGATACGTGAACATGAATCGGTAACAGCCAGGGTTGCTCAAAATATTACTGTTACCTATTTCCATCTCCGGCGACAATAAATAGCGGCGAGGGACTGCTAGGAACTGCAAATAAGTATGGTGAACGACAAGACCAGAAAATAAATAACTAGTAGGAACAACGAGTGACCATGTTGGTTGTGTTTTCCTAGATAACTGCGTCAACCGTTGTGACGTCCCAGTACTTGCTGTTCAACTTCAAGAACAGCAACATCTCTAGCATGAGAGGCGACAACCGGTTTCGCTCGTACCTCAGCACCATACGCGCCGTGCTGAACAGCCGCTCAGCTGCATTCTACGTCGGCGGAATCGCGTTTAGCTGACTGTAGGCGCTCTTGTCTTCTTGCACCTTCCTGCGCTTCAAAATCCTGTCCGCAAACCCCACCTTGGCCGTCTTCTCGGTCACATCGGCGGCTTCGGCCGTCTTACGTTCAAACGGCTTTAGCGCAGCCTTTTCAGCACGCGAGAGCAGCTTCGCTCGACCTCCCAGGACTTTAATCACGGCGTTTCGAACTCGGGAGCAGCGACGATATCCGCGTCCGGGGCTGAAAAAAAAAGTTTTTTTTTAGCAAGATAAGCAAAACACCAAACATTAGATATAAACACTTACCGAGATAATGGCGGAAGCTTGGCTTTACTTCCAGCAGGCCATCGAGCAAGTCGCCGCAGGCCTTACACACCTGAAGACCAGTCGGGTCCCCATCCTCCGTCAGGTAAGGCTTGAAGTAAAACTCAGCGATCTGCTTCGGGGTGAAGCTGCTCTGAGAGCGCTGGGAAGGCATCAGCGA
>NW_008649078.1:114131-115441 GCF_000247585.1 Phytophthora nicotianae INRA-310
CATCTACCTAAAGACTAAGATTTGATTCTTTACACCATTTTAGAGTTAAAATCCAGAGCTGTTCCGGGCAAATCTAGGATACAAATCCGTGTAAAATTTGTCATTTTCATACTTACTCGCATACCTACACAAAATCTAGCACTTGAGCCAGACTGCCCCTTTGATTGTTAGGGGGTCAAATAGGAGCTGAATTTGAATCTGCAAAACCAGTCAAACGACAGCTTAATCTCTCTTAAGCCGGTCAAAGGCTCGTTCTTTCAGTTCCATGGACTGGCTTACATCACCACGAGCATTATAGCGGGGCCAAAAACGCCCGAGTTGGCATCATTTGACTTAGCGGAGATTTTGTGTCCTCGCCCCGAGTTGTTTTAAGATTCGAGTGCCATGACACCCGCCTCATGAAGGCAATACAGAAAGGCTTAAGTTCGTTGGTAGTAACATCGTCCCATAACTTTTATGCTTACTACTAGTATGACCATCACTACAGTATTACTGTAAACGAACTGTATTTAGCTTGAAGGACGAGCGTATTCGTAACAAACCATGTCGAGCGGGCATGATGTCTTCAATACTTGAGGGTAGTACTCCAGAAATTCGGTTTTCCGTCCAGGTCTGTTTATCAATATGCTTACATGATGACCGCTAGCAGCGCGTAAAGTTTATCCATGAAGTATGGATGACGCATGAGCAGGTTTTTAAGATACTCCATCTGACTCGATAGCCCTCTTTCTTCAGCCTCGTCGGATGTAATCGTCTTCTCACTCGCGGAATGACCTGTAGTAGACGTAGAGGGATTACTGATGTCTTGAAGAGCACGCTTGTCCATGCTGCCATCTTGCTGCGAAGGACTACGAAGTTTGGTGCCGTGCGGGATTAAGTTGGACGTACTTGGGTGCGCCGACACGCTATTAACAGCCACAAAGGTCATGCATGCAGCGATGAAAATGGTTCGGTGTACGCGCATGTTTGATCACGGTTGGTACCTGGGTAGTTGAAAGAAAAGATGGGAATGGCTCAAGTATGCTGAGTACTTGTGAATCTGCGTCAACACTTGGCATTGCCAAGTGTTGATGCCAATGGCATCGCAGCCAAACGGTGCACTTCGTGCACATATGGTTGTGACACACTGTGTGTGTACGGTTCCAATTAACATCCGAAACGAACTCCGATGCGTAATTAGGGTACGTGTTTACTGTATACTGGCCAGTAATACACATTTATCAGTAATACACAATATAGGAATTACTAAATCGAAATAGAATGTCGTATTAAGAATACACAACCTTATACAGTAATCTGCCTCCCACTAA
>NW_008649078.1:118636-120140 GCF_000247585.1 Phytophthora nicotianae INRA-310
ACACTCTCCGCTCTGTAGGACTCCGAAAACCGAGCAGGAGCCGTTCCGCCAGCACTACCAAGGCAAAATCCCCGAGGACCTTGACCGGGCATCAATCCAACGCAAATGAAACGACTGATGCTCGTTGCACTAGCAACCTACAGACGTCGTTGAGTCGGCTTGGAGGTGGAGACTTGCGCGCTTTCCGTGACATCCTGGGCAAACGATCTATTGACGACGATGATCTGGACAATGCAGAGGCTAGCTTCGCGAAGGCAAAGCGGGTAAGAGCCCAACTGGCAACAGAAGCTCTTAGGCAAAAGCTCAGCACCATCCAAAACACCTGGCCCAGCCTCGGAAGCAGCATGACGGAGATGGTTCTCCTCTTACACGAGGAGAACGAGATGAAAGTAGAAGCGCGGTGACGCGATGGAGACCGACACCGTCATGATGGAGTGGCTGCTCGTGAAGAGCTATACCACGCAGAGAAGAAAGAGACTGAGGAACGCCGCAGACAAGACAATTTTGAAAGAGAAGAGCGCGATCGGCGCGACAGAAAAGACGCTCGAGCTCGTACACAGGAATTGGCGGTGCTGCTAGGCGCCTTAACAAAGTCAGCCTAGATCGACATCTTGGAATACGCAAGCGTCTGTGTGAGCCACCACCACCGTCACGACCACGACGGACAAGCACGCCAACCCCAAAGCTGTAAGTTAGAGCCCTGAGGACCCGGAACAAGTCGTACTGACGAGGCTCCTTCATATCCAAAGGTTCATTAATAACAAGCCTTGGTCAACTCAAACTTATACAGCCATGTATGTTATAAAGCTTACTGCGTCGTCGAAGTTATTTCCATCTCTCCACTGAATGTAGTGCGTATCTGCGAGATGCCAATCGTGCGCACTCTATAGTTTGCAACCGAAACATGTTATTTATGCGCAGGCCCCGGAGCTTGGGGTCATAGGGAAGCGGGAGATTGAGGCGACTATAAACTTTCTGGATACTCCCCATGCCCCACTCCGAGGCCTGGCGCACTGAGATGGTTGATTTGTGCAGGGTACGTGCGGCACTTCGGAGCCCCGATGGGATGCGTTCAATATCTCCGTCTTTAGAGGGGTTAAGATGTGCCTCGTCATCTCCGCCGAGCATGGGAATGCAGAGTCGGAGACAACGTTCTATCGCGGATCTGGACAAACCTTTGGGTCGAGATGCTTGTTTCGGAAACCAAGCGAAGTGTCTGAATCACTACATGAGCCCGGGCAGTTGTGGCGGCTCAAGATGATGCAGCCATCCGCAGTAAAAGCAGATTATCCCCGTGACGAAGGCTGCGTGTAACTAGACGTTGTACATGACATTCTGAAGGTCTGCGTAGGATGGCTGCATCACCTGGAAGTAGAAGTGAATAATGACAATACATATTCTTATCCAACGTAAGTACCCACCCGAAGATTCGTTCCGTCGATAAATCCAAAAGTGTGCTTCAGCAGCGGCTCTCGGGGTTCTACCAGTCGGGCCAGCTCAACTT
>NW_008649078.1:121320-133622 GCF_000247585.1 Phytophthora nicotianae INRA-310
GAGTTTTTTTTAGTGCTCCCCCTCTTTACAGGTAAGCATTACATCAAACCACTTGCGAATTGTAAAAAACAAAAATTGCATTTTTCTTTGCTTAGAGTGGACACTAGATTTGCTCCAAATATGAAATAATTACCATTGTAGCCGGAGTAAACCAGTACGTTGTAATTAGTGGTTGCTGAGTTACGCACAAAAGAATGCATATTGTATTTAAAAAAATATATATACAATTGGAATAGCATCATACACTAAAAAGTAAAGCTCCATACTCGGCTAATATACTCGCGATTATACAAAGGCATCTACAGTATACATAGTACATAGCATTTGGAGCGATTTCCGCAGCCTCTCTATCGTAGAGAGGCTGCGGAAATCTAGTGGGGTCTACTACCCGAAAGTCCATCTTTTCTCAAGTTCAACAAAACAACTGGAAAGGAACTTCATCAAATGACAATGATACTTCGCTTGTGTGGCGTTCTCTTGATTGCCCGTAATCCGCTTTGTACGTTGTAATCATGCTTTCTAGCGGCGACTTTGTCTATTTGTTCGCACTTGAGGTCGTTATCCTGCGATACCTTATATCGATGGCATTCCAAGATCCATTGTTGCGGTCAGGCAAGGGCAAAAAAAAAATCAATTTGCATCGATTTCTTGAATTACGCCCTATTGCAGTTTTCATCACAGTTACCTTTTAGGGTGTAGGTGAACTTACCATTGGCATCGCTGTGACTCGTCTGGTGGCGGTGTCTTGTAGACACTGTACAGGGCTACGACACTTCGATGATTATAAACCCATATCCGTACAGTGGAATTCTCTATTTCCCTGAGGTGTCGACATGACACTTAGTATTGATCTTTAAGGGCGTGTGCAGAGCATCTATTATCTGTATTAATAGTGTACATTTAATTTAAACGCCCGAAATTCAAAAATTTACAACTGTTTACAACACACCGATCAAGTCATTAAAAAAACGGATCGACGTTTTAGATACGAATTCGCACCGATTTTGGCTACGTACACGGTCGGTTCTGCGGATTCTGCCTCTTGTTTACATTCGACAGTAAACACCAGCTTGCTTAATGTGTTTAAGTTGCGTTTCCCATGTGTATTATTCAAAATATCAGAACTTTCTCTTCGAGTTTAACCACGCGAATTTAAATGTGAAATCAGCACCTTACCGTAGTCAAAAAGAAACACATGTTAGTCTCCCTCGCGATAGATCTTCCAAATGCACAAATGCACTCACCGTGGTGATCCAACGACACTTGCATGATGTAGACGAAAATCAAGTTCAGCTTCGTCTGAACCACACTGGCGTACACGTCTAGAACAAAGGCTAGCTGCTGCAAACCAGAATATCCAAGTCTGCGTTTTAGTACGATGACCATCATGACGAATGACCCGAGCTCAAAGAAACTGTAGAGTAGTGTGCTGAGCATTTTAGCCGTGAACTCTTCTCTTGATAATCCAGCTAACGCTGGGTAATGAGCACTGTTGGGCATGTGGAATAAAATGAATTGGTGCAAACCTAGGTGAATATCAAATAGAACGCGTTAATAACATTTCCTCGAGAGAGAGAGAGAGAGAGTAGTAAGGTAGACTACTTACAGTATACAAATGGCAATACCACTTCGACATACTCAACCAGAACGAGATACTCTATAATAAAGAGCAGGTGAGCACTTCTTCGGACAAAACGAGCACGTTCCTTCCGACTGAAAATCTGCTCAAGCCCGCCTGAAAGATCATATTTAGTAGGTATCTGCGGTCCTTCAGCTGCAACGGGCACAATGGGACCTAGGTGTTGCTTGTTCTGATGTCTACTGTGTTGGGTCGGTGGGCTACAAGGGACAACTCGTGCTTTCTGAAGTATCATCCATCTCTCTTTACGTCTTCCATCTTGGCATGTTCTGTATGATTCCAGGGTAGCTGCACTCGTACTTCTTTCATTTTTACTACCCGCAACGTCCATGGACATCTTCTTCTCTGTATACATCGTGCCTGCAGTCGATCCAATAGTGTTTTGGTGTTGCTCAGTATTCAGAAGGCGAACGGCCACTTGCACAAAGTTTTCTTTCGCACATGGGTGGTCTGGCGGAATTTTACGCATTAGCAAGTTCACTTCTTTAAGAAGTTTCACCATATCAATCATCGATACCCAAAACTGGAGCAGATCGACTGCCATAATCGTAGCTGTGGATGCCCAAGATGTAGCGGTCTGAAGAACATTTGATACGTAAAGTGCGTTGTAAACCTCAACGACGAAGATGACACACTGAGGTTTCTGATCATGATCGTCAGCAAGTGCACGACTGATCCAATTTTTAGCAACAATCTGAATAATGGGTAATACAGCGACGAACACAACTTGGTTAACTCCAGTAAGCGATACGAAGCCCAATATGTACAATGGGTAAACAAAGGGAAGCGTAGTTTGACAGTTGTAAACCACAAGCTGCCTCTTGACATCCACCAAGATCGAAGGATCAGTTCGCCACTGATGTCCAGAAATGTACGTGAAGCATGCAGCGATCACAATAACAAACGGTGGACCCGCGATAAGCAAGCCAAACGGAAGTGGGAAGACTGTCAGAACGCACAGTCCGAATATGAACAAGATCGAAACTGTAGCTGCCAGCAAAGAAACCCAGACAATCTGGAACTTCGTCAACTTAAGTCGAGGCACACCATGACCCATTTGGACTAGAGCTGAGGCGCCCATAAAACACATTATAACCCATGATCGGACAAAGAAAACTCCATTTTTGTACACCCCAGCTTCGGCAGGAGATAGTGGTGGGGTCTCTTTTAGCAAACTCAACACAAGACACGGTAGGGGGGTGAGCGCACAAACCAGTAGTATCCGTCGTGTACTGAGACCGTCCATGTAACATCCGAGCTGTCGAAGCCTCTCCGCCGAGTAGCTACCTTGATACTCCACTTGAATCGAAACCCACGCCTCCCTTAGATGCCATCGGGCATTTCGTAGCTTCTGTGCCATTAGACTGGATTGTCGAAAAGGCATTAAAACATTGGCCACAGTCTCCATTTATAGTGGCTTTTCAAAATCTAATTATGTCCTTTGTCGTTTTAACTAACAAGCGGGTAAGATATAAATAAAATCTAAGTGTGTAGTCCATGCCTGATAATTATTTTTTTAATTTTGGCATTAAAACGTAGGCCACCGTCTCCACTGCCTATACTTTTAATTAAAGAAATGTACTCCTTCGGTATAACTAGCGTTTCAAGAAAAAAATGGCATTGGATAAATTGATGAACTTCGCCAGAGCTTTATCGCTTGGAATTGAATGAGAAAGAATAGACCATGTGCTCTCGGTCTATTCTCTCTTACTATATATCCAGACTTAACTACTTAAGTATATAGATATTTGGTCCGTATTGGCTTTTAGTGAAAAGATTGTTTGAGTTCAAATAACGAGTTCTATCAAAGCCATATTTCGAAACAGCTCTGGATTCTAACATTGAAGCTTAAAAACCTTTATTGCTTAACCCATTTTAAAGATATCTCCTAAGTAAAATGATGAAGGCTGTTCTACAATATACTATGGGCCATTCAAGTCGCAAAAAGTTGCGCTGTCTGTTGTATGCTGTGTTCTTACTGGTGGTCGCTCATGTGCAGAGGTCGCAGAATTCATGGTGCCACCATTTTGCCGTAAAAAAAATTTAATGCAATATTTTGACAGAACAATTCTGTTTTTGTGGCCAGTTTATCACCACCCTAAAATTAACTAAGCCGAATTTATTATGCGATATCCAAGGTTCAGTGTCTTGTCGGATTTTCTGATATTTCACCACAAAAGGTACCCACATTCCCGAGCGGACGCATAGCTCGACAGCTTCGCGCTCTTCGACCATGGCGCACGATGGGTCCTCAGACGACGAATCAGCATTCCTAGACACACAAGACACTGTAGAAGACGACGGCATGCTCCCTGAATCCAAACTCCCCCTAGAAGTCGAGTTATCACCCAGTTCGTCATCGGTATCTCCTCTCAAGTCAGGTTCTCCGGCTGCCATCGGTCGTCCCAAGGCTGTATCCGCTGCCGCCGCACCCATATCACTCTTACCCAATAGAACGGATACAGACGGCTCGAATGATACCCTCCACGGCGTCTGGGATGCTCATCGACGCACACAATCGACCGGGAACTTGAGAATGGAAAACTCGACTATAGGAACTCCTATAGCCGTCAACTCCGCAGCTCCTGCGGCCTACCTGGCCAGTCCTGCACACTCAGAGTCTGCGCTAATGTCTAAGGGTGTAGTGCCTCCTCCTCCGCCCATTTCAGTGCGTCCAGCAGCCGATACAAAACCTAATGGATTTATGTCCATGGGAGGAAATTTACTGGCCGGAATGGCCGACTTTGCAGCAATGAAATCACCCAGAGGCACTATGCAGAAAGTTCACGTGGTGTATCCGACACCAGGACCCCTTTACGTGGATTTATACTCGAGAGACGATGGAACAGGAGCTCGAGTGAAAGGATTTCGACGAAAACCGGACGGATCTATGGCGGACGCTGAAGCTTCAAGACGAGTTTATCCCGGAGATGAATTGGTATTAATTAACACAGCGGATGTAACCAAGATGGTGTTTGCAGAGATCATTACGACGGCTAGAGAGGCGACATTCCCATTAACTTTGACGTTCCATTGTTTCCTGAAAAATAGAGAGGAGCATAATAACCTGGTTCAGGAGAAGCCGATACAACCGGACAGAAAGTACTCAAGTGGGCCGTTGCCGCCGATGTCGCCGTCTAGCAGTGCAGGGTGGGGTGCTAGATTGAGCCAGATGACAAGATCTGGGTCGTTTGAGCAGAAGAATAGCGGTTCAGAGCTCAATAATGACGCACCGCGATCACCTTCGCCCAGTTCCGAGACAAACGGAGGGAAATTCGGCTTCTCGCTGGGCAAAGTGGGTACAGATGGCGTGAAAAAGAACCTATTTCGTATGATGGGCAACAAACCCTCACGACCTGAAGAAGATAAGAATGTTGTGAAGGGCTGGATGAATGATCTCGCACTCAAACCTCACAACAGTTCAACAGGAGGACGTCATCGGAAAACGCCGGTGAATACAAACACTGACGTGCTGCACTCGACGCCAATTGTCGCCGTGACTACTGGAGGAAGGTTTGTGGGTGTTCTGGATGACGATGTGAATGAATTCGCGCTCACGTGGTTCAGGAAAACTCCACCAGAGATGGATATTCGACAGATTAAAGGTGTGAAGCGATGTCCTTACTTCCCGTCCGTGGATGACGTAGGTGCAATCTTATCGCTACAGTGTGAGTCGCTGCGATTTCCTCAGTTCAAACGTGTCGTGGAGATGCCTAGTCCATTGGTGCTTGATCCAGCGGTAGGCAATACGGTCGATGTGTTGCTTGAAGCAGGTGCGGGGTCGTTCTCTGCTACGTTGGCGAGTAATGAACACGATAGCTTCCAGATTAAGATCTCACCAGACGATGTGAGTTTAGTCAAGATTTCAGAAGACGAGGATGAAGGAGGGGTGGTGGTAAAGGCTGCGTACAGTACGTTTCTTCAGGTGCTGCTAGATCCTGCGGACCAACTACGGTTTACACTGAAAGTGCAAGAGTTCGGGGGCTTCCTGGGTAACCGCGAAGGTGACGTGTGTGATCTGAAGAAGCGACACGCGCAGCTGCAATCCTTGTCTTGCTTTTTCTTAGTGGCGCAGAACAGACAGAACCGTGACATTATGACGCTCCTGATCCGCAAGTTTAGAGCGCGTTTGATCACGTCTGAGCAAGAAGAACAAGCGCAAACTGATGAAAGGAATCTGTTCATGGATCCAGCGTTTGTAGTTGCAGCGACACCCCCATCACCACTTACTGCCTCTCAATCCGTCGGATCCAACTCGGGAGCCATGTCACCAGCTAATAACTCAGATACAGCAAGCAATACAGGATCACCGACGACTACGCCGTCTTCGGGAGCTGTGCCTTCGCCTGCTGGAAAGAATCGTCTACGACTACAAAGCGAAGGCTCATTTACGTCCGTGTCAAGTGCGCGACTCAGTGATCTGGTTGGCTTGGAGCCTGATGATGCTGGAGATCCTACAAAAGAGAGAAGTTCTGACGTAACTCCAGCTGCAACGCCATCGCGTTCTGCCATGACCTCAAGTAAAAATGGGTTCAGTGAGAGCAGCACCAGTATTGCTGGCGACAATGTATTTATCGAAGGCCGACTTGCAGCACAGGACAAAGAGATCGCCATGCTTCGAGAGAAACTCTCGTCCATGTCGATTCTTCTCAAAACCGCCGAGCAGGAAAACAAACAGGTCACTGCGTCGCTGGAAGTTAAAGACAATCGCATCGAACTTCAGCAAATGAAGCTTCGACAATTTGAAAAGTTCCCAGGACAGTGCGACGCTCAAGCTCGTGAAATCCACTCGTTACGTACGAAGTTAGAGGACGAAGAGCGAAAGCATGTGCAATGCAAGGAAGAGTTGCAACAAGTGCTTAGCGTAGCGGCAAAGCGTGCAGCAGAGATGACAGACCAGGGTGTTCAAACAGAGGCGCAGTTCCTGGATGGTGAAGGCTTAGGCGCTACTGTGAGTTCTGTATCGGGATGGGAGCGTGATGCTTGGTCCGGTACTGTTGCTACAGTCAGTGCAAGCGACTTGCAGCAACAAATTAAGGATCAGCAGCTCCAAATTACACAGCTACAAGAGGAGCAGGTCAAGTTGATTACCGAGCGTAACATGTTCCGCGCTAAATCTCTGGAGCTTTCGAAGGAGCTTCGTAAGTTGGTAGGAGCCAATAACAACCGGCCACTTGACGACCTCGAGACACAATTGGCAGAGCGTAGAACTCTCCAAGCAGAACTTGCCGCTGTCAAGGCGGATGCTAAGAGCACAGCTGACGAGTTGGCAGAGCTGAAAAGTGTACTCGACAGTGTTGGTGACAAGGACAAAGGCACTAAGCGTCTTGCAGCGCAGAACGCGGAGTTACAGCGTACTGTGCATCAGCTACAGGATTCTCTGAGCGAATCGAGAGATCAAGTGGATGCTGTCAAGAAAATCAACAGCGCGCTTGCATCTCGTCTCCATCGGCTGCAACCGGAGACTCGCGGTAGTATCGTCGAAGAAACACCTATTTCGTCGTCAACAGGGTTCCCTGCTTTCACATCTGATGATGAAGACGATGACGATGAAGAAGAAGAGGACGAAGAACTACAGGATGGCCTTGCAGAGTTCAGAAGATCATTAGTTGGACAGTGAAGAAAATATTTGACAGTATTAGATTTTTTTAAAAGAAACTATTTGTGTCAGCACTTTGGCATTGAAACTATTTTTTTTTTGTGATCGATTGGTCTGCGCCACAGCGACATATGGAAACCCCCTGGAATGTCTTCCATCGTGTTTGGGCTGCGTGGATGGCCATGCAAGTTGAGTTCCATGGTCGGTATTCCGTTGAGCGACTGTGCCGCCTCAACAACTACGTGCAGACAGCGAGTCTTTGTCGAGTGATGTCTGTAGCTGTATTGTCTCCTCTACCCTGCCTCATATTGGCAATTATGGTCGAAGCTGTTCCGCTGACAGCGCCCGAAGCTGGAGTTCGCGCCAACTGGGTCTTCCTGATTCGCTTCGGCTTTGTTGCGGGTCTCATGGTCGGCTCAATGGTTTTCCAAATGGGTCAAAATGTACCAGCTTTGATAGTGAAAACTCGACATATAGTCACTATCGCTGTACTGTCAGCAGGTGCATCAGTCGTAACTCTCTACGCAGTGGCTTCGGCCACCGTATTCCCAGTGCCCTTTACCATGCTTTTAGCGTCACCCCCGTCCATTGTCGTGTATGGAGTATGCTTCGCAATTTTTTGGGGTGCTCAATTCAAGGCAAACTCGTCGATTCAGAAAGAAATGGAACAGCAGACGGCGGTGTTGAATTGCCAGATATCACTTACACTAATCTACCCGATGTACATATTCGGATTCACTTCGTTTACTGGTGTCTATCAAACGATATTTGTTGTGGTACTCCCTATCATCAAGTTGATTGCCAAAAACTGGGTTAGCCGTGCTCTTGCCGGTCACAATGATTGTAAACCAGAAGCCGTAATTTTCAATGTGGATGTGTTTAACGCACTATACATTGCGAATGCGCTTCAAGTGGCCTCAACCCAAGCTTCGACAGTAACTATTATGGTGGTGGACCTGTTGCACTTCTGGGTTTCAATGTTTGACGTGGTAGAGGTCCTGAGCAAAGTGAAGGTGCTCATGGCGAAGATACCAGAGGGGCATCCAATTGGCAGAGAAAATTTCTTGCAGATAGCGATGCGGTTATTGGATCACGAAACGCAGCAAATGTCAAAAATCAGTGCATCGCATCCGACTCGGAAAAGTAGGCTTGAATCTTGGGTAAATACAAACGCAAAGAATAACGTGAGTCGTCTAAGCGAGCATGAAGACGATGAAACAAACGAAAAGGCTAGCCAAACGAGGAAACCATCTCTCGGAACACGAGTTCTTCCTGTCGTTCCAGTACAAAATCAACAACCCGTGCGTCTGTCAACTGGAACAGAAACACAATCGAAGTTAGATCAAAGCTCGTGTATTGAACTTCCAGAGGTGTTTTCGAAAAAGGAACGCGCATTATTCATTCGTCAAAGCGCCCGGGTGCTCTTTATCACGGAGTATCTTGTTCTTATGGAGTACATCGAGGTGGTTCTCCCGCTACTGTACTGTAAGTACAAGCACTCGTTTCTAGTTGAATCAAAAACGCTACAACGCTTAACGATATATTTATTCTAACAGGTGCTCATCACATGATCGTGTATTATCTGCATAACCGCGCTTACTACCCACCATTAGCGAGTCTTTCGAGTTCCGAGCTGAACTCGACCATCTCTCGCGTTTTGATCTACAGTTCATTGGAATTTGCGTCGCTGGTTATGGCGATGTTTTTGTTGAAACGAAATCTAGGTTTTTTACCCACTGGCCAACTATCGTTCGTACTAGAGAACCAAGCAGGGATTATCCAGGGAAAGCTGCTTATTCTTTTCATCTACGTCATGCAGATTTCGTTGGTTCACATCGGTATGTATCTAAGCTTTGACATTTTGTTTTTAAAATGTCAATCTGCTAACAAAATCCCTTTCAATTACCAATCCTAGGTGCTGACTTTAGCTTTAAATTCGCATGGCTACATGATTCTAAGCCGAACAACTGAGTAATAATAGAAATTAGCGAACAGAACTTTTACACTTCTTTCGTTTATGAAGTACAAGTCCTTATTCAAAATGCTTTTGCGCCATTTTTCTTGTCGTTCCCATCTTATTACTTTACCTCAGTAACCTGCTTTCATTGGCAACCCAGTTTAATGTAGTGTCAGTGATTTTTAAGCTCGTAAGTTTCGTGGTAGTCAGTATCGGATACTTCGAAGTAGTTGAATATTTATTTGAGCTACGCCCTACTCCCTTTCTTCACTCATCATAAAAAATCATGCCAGTGTGGATGCTGGTGCAGTTGTATGAATGGGTGTCTGAGTTAAACTAGAAATTTTGATGTCCAAGATAAAATAACAACGATTTTTGCATGCCAAATTAGCCCATTTGGTTTAATGACTTGGTGAGCGCAGAGGCTAATGATGATGCTCTTAGCTCACCTCGATTTGATAAATAAATCACCAGCCAAGAAACCCTGACTTCTTAAAGTGGACTTGTTGCGTCAGCGCCACTAACCTTTAGTCAATTACTTCGTGTGTGCAAAGAGCATCCTTTGGTAACATTCCTGGTACGTGCAAATCATGCAAGATATTCGGGGTGCCGACTCAAGCTTTGTCTGAATCTTGGATTTTTGAGGTGCACAAGCCAAGCTCAAAAATGAACCCAACGATTACCAAGATTTTGGGATCTAGTTACCAGTAGCTCCAAGGCGAATCATGTTTTCATACCCGGTTCGTCGTAAACCGACACAACACACTTCTCAATTTACTTTAACAACTTCACACCATCAGTTGCACTCCACCCTACTCAAGCGATGCAGTACAAAGCCGCAGTTTTCTTGGGCGTCTTTGCTTCATCACTCTTCCCGTCGATTGACGCGGGTTCGGTTGCGTTCACGAGTTACTTCGAGGGCGGCAATTGCTCCGGGACGCCACACTTCATCTACGAGGAAGACTGCGATAAGTGCAAAGTCGAAGATTGTACCGTGACTTCCATCGGAGGCACAGTCTATTCGAGCAAGGTGGATTGCTACGAGAGCGACCGAGAGGGGACTGCTTCCATCTACGCTGATGCGAGTGCGCCTTATGTGCTGCTGGAGCAGTATTCACCTCCTACTGGATGTGACAACTGGGTGAACGGACTCGCATTCTATGCAGATGGTCAGTGTCGTGTTCTACCCGACATCGCGTCGTATACTGCTGCCATCGCTGTCGTCAATGCGAACATGTCACTAGAGTTGCAGTTGTTTAACGATCCAGAGTGTACTGACGCTGTGAGTGACATGTCCGTCTCGAGCACCGATGTTGAGTACACGTGCTTTGCCGGCTACTCGGAATCGTACGGTTTCGTGTACTACACAACGGCTTCGGACTCCGAATCGGAGGACTGCAACGACTCTGACTAGTTCTGATGACTACTCGAATCACACGGCTAGTTGGACTTGATCCAATGTTCGATTTCTGCGCTTCAATTACAGCCACTGAATTTTTTGATACGCGAATAAGACGAATTATGTGTTTAATGTTGCAGTCATTCTATTAGCCACAGGTAAGTTACCTAGCTCATATCGAAAGTCGCCAGGAGGTCTCGATCAAAGTTGATGATTTTCTTGAGTGTGGAACTACGTCTTCCGCCCCGTTCGCATAAGGTCAATTGGTAGCAAAAGTAAAGGTGTTGGGACAAAACTTCGTCAGCTCTGGTACGACTTTTTTCGCGTCTAAAATGCGGTTTGATGATATATTGTTTTCTATTTCAAGTTTTTGCATGAGTCCGATATTCTGGGTTACCAAAGCTAAAAACGGATACATTGAGGTAGTAATTTCAATCCTTCCACACATGATCAAGCAGATTCAGAGTACGACTCGGCGGCTTTGGACAGCATGGATGTCTGTTCAAGTCGAATTCCAAGGTCGATATTCGGTAGACCGCCTTCAGAGACTAGCCTCGTACTCAAGAAGTTTGAAAGCTTCACGACTTCTAGCAATACTCGTATTCACGCCATTACCCAGTCTCGCCATCAGTTTATTGAAAGAATTGCCACCTCTCAGTCCTCCAGAAGCGGGTGTGTTCAACAACGAAGTATTTTTCGTCCGTTCATGGTTGGTACTGGCTTTCATAAGTGGAAACGTGCTGATTCAAATGGGTCAAAGTGCACCTCGTCTTAAACTGACCCCTCGGCAAGTGGTCCTCTCCGCTTTATTCGCGTCGGCTGTTTCTGTGGGAATCATTGTCCTCTTATGTGTGCTGACAGTCTTCCCGTTACCATTCGGGTTACTCATTGTAGCACCGCCCGACGTCATCCTGACAACTGCGTGCTTTGTTTACATTTCAGGACCTCGATGGAGAGCTGACCCGACCTTATGGGAAGACGTTAAGCGACAATTGTCAGTATTCAATTGCCAAGTAGCACTCACGTTCATCTACCCGATCTACATTTATGGATTTGTATCACTCACTGGTATTCACCAGGCGATGTTCGTCGTCATTTTGCCAATTATTCAACTGATCGCGAAGAATTGGGTCAGTCGTCAACACACGAATCATGATCTCAAACCTGAAAGCGTTATTTTCATTGTGGAAGTTTTCAACGCTCTTTATGTCTCGAATGCACTCCACAATTCTTCGTCGTGGAAGACGACAGCCGCAATTATGACCATCGATTTCTTACACTTCTGGATGTCCATGTTTGACGTTATAGAGGCTCTGAACGAGGTGAAGATCCTTATGGCTAAAATTCCTCGTAGCCACCCGACCGCACAGGAGAGTTTTGTGCAGATAGCGATGAGAATCCTGGATATTGAGGCCACATTGAAGGCGTCAAGGACAGATAGCACTAAGAATGCGTCTTGGGGATTGCGAATGGAGAAATGGGTGAGTTCTAGCAATGAAAGCAAAGCATCCTCTTCTAGAGATGCAAGTTCTACCGCAACACGAATGATCATGGGATCCGGCCGCAAGTTATCTTCGAATATAGCGCGAATCTTCCCAATTCGCTTTTTCCACCGTCGAAAGTGGTGGCAACCCAGAGTCCGACCAACGTTCGCTGTAGAAGGCCACAAAGTTACGAGACATCCGAGGGAAGAGCTAAAACTTGAAAC
>NW_008649078.1:134273-146018 GCF_000247585.1 Phytophthora nicotianae INRA-310
CAGATACTCAAATCAAGTCAACTGCATAGTTTCTCTACTATCATATCAGCACAGCTGCAAGTATCCACTTTTTGCAGTAACAACCCGCATGCCCAGGATCGAACCGGACTTGCCGCCTCTTCCTGAAGGTTTGACATTGCTGCTCGGGCTCTCTATTGCACTGAGTCCTCCTCTGGTATTGTGCCTCGAGTGCTTCGCCTCTTTCCACACGTTTCGCAGTACCAATTCTCGCGCATAACATCCCAGACTCACTGCACAAGCCTTCAAAATATGCGCATTTTACGAGTTTTTCTACTGTTTTGCGCTCTACACGACGCGGCAGCGGTACCTATGCAGGTGGTGGAGGATTTCGAGTTGCGTTTACACCACGCACAGACGCGTACACGCCGGCGTGCGCTGCTGGGGCCTACAAGAGACTCCGAAGCGACGAGGGCAGAAGCTCTGGCTGACACTGAGCGAGTGGTGGACGAGGGCAATGCAGAGCACGCAGCAGGCAAGAAGAGCTACTTCATGGGCTACAACGGGCTCAGCGACTTGACGGACGAGCAGTATCGCGCATTTCTGACCTCCAGACCGGACAGAGATTCGCCCAGGAGGAAGCAGAGGAAGAAACAACCGACAATGAATAGACGCAAGAGAGGGAAGCAGGTTACGATCAGCTTTGACTTAGACGACGGGTCGAGCGAAAGTGACGATGATGAAGAAGATATTGAGGTGCCGACGGAGCTGGACTGGACCACCAAGGAAGGTGGAAAGTATATGACACCAATAAAAAACCAGGGAACGTGCGGAAGTTGTTGGGCCTTTGCAGGCGTAGCCGCAGTGGAGTCGAGATATGCCATTGAGAACGACGTGCAGGCATCACCGTTAAGTGTGGAACAGGTGCTGAGCTGCTCGGCGGATTTGGACCATATCCGGAGTAAATTTGAGGATAACATGACCAGCTCGTCTGAGGGGTGTGCCGGTGGAATGCCATTCCTCACATACGCGTATCTGCAGCTCGCACAGCCTCACGGTATCTCGTGTGGGAGTGCGTATCCATACGTGATGGCAACGAACGAGACTCACCCTCAATGCTCTTCGTCGCTTACTGCTGATGTGGCTGTGACATGGAAGTCGAGTGTGTCGGACTACAAGGTGGTGGCTGCGAGTGAGAAGGCTCTGCTTAGAGCTGTGACCAGTGGACCTGTTACTGCCAACATTGACGCTACCGGAGACGGCTTTCGTCATTATGCTGGCGGGATTTACGATGCTAAAGACTGTCTTAGTGACGGAGACGAGGTAAACCACGCTGTGGTAGTCGTGGGCTTCGGTGAGACGGATGCTGGCGAGAAATTCTGGATCATCCGAAATACTTGGGGTACTATGTGGGGCGAGGACGGCTACATGCGCATAGCTCGTGGCAGCGGCGTGGGTAACTACGGTCCGTGTAACCTGTACGTATATGCTGACTACCCCGTGAACCTCACCGCCGGCTCCAATGTCACCAGCGGTGAACCTTCATGTCCTGTACCCGTGTTGAAGTTCGAGTCGCTTTCGCTTATGAAGCTGATAGGACTATCAGGCAACCAAATCGCGATGCTGGTGCTTTGCATTGTTCTTACTGTAATAGCAGGGGTGGCGCTGTATCATGGTACAGAGTTTATCCAGAATCGCAAGGAGGCAGCAGGACAACTACGTTACCAAGACAGCTACGGGCGATGGATATTACCTTCCCGTGACCAGATTGCTGCTGCACTTGCTCAACGCAATAGCCAGCGTCCTACAACTGGACAATAGAGAGACAACAAATAAGTTTCCTTGCTTACATTAAAATATAATCGATTGCCAACACAAGATGCTCTCAGCAGGAGCCTCCCCTATAGTGACACGTCCGGGTTTGAGTCCTCCATAGGCCGAGAACCATAAGGCGAACGCTGGAACGGATCCTCACCCACACTGTCGTTTGCCATCAGTGTCAAGTCCGACAGACTATCCGCCAAGTCTCCATTCGACGGGATATAGTCCTCCTGAATCACTGGACCAATAGAAGGTGCTGGTGGTTCCCGTTCTTGGAAAGTGCCATTGCTTGCGGCTTCTGAAATGGGACTCATGGATGATAGTGGAGACCCGCTATTCTCCACATGAATTCTCGTGAGCTGCGGAATCACTTTTTGCCACTCATCTTCGACCTTTTTGCTGTACTCGATCTGCATCTGAATGTAGTCCAAGATGATGTGTTTAAAGTCTGCCAGCTTCTCACGCTTAAATCTCTCCACTTCACGCAGCACACGTTCCGTAACAATGTCGTCTTCCAGCTTCGCATCTTCCATTTGTTGCTGCGCCGTACGCACTTCGCCCTCTGCAAGCTGAACCTTCTCTTCCGAGGACCCACCTCGAGCATGTTTCAACAGTTTAGCCAGCGCAACTTCCTTGGCTTCCAGATTCGCCACTGCAGCGCCATACGCACATCTCACTTCGTTGCGTTTCTGCAGCGCAGCCTTCACAGCCCCAACCAGACGAATGTAGTCAAATATTGGCTCTTCAAAGTGCAGTGCCTCACGTTCAGCATGTTCGGCAGCCAAGATCGACAGCTTGTCAGAGCAGTGTCCAATATGATTCAATCCTTCCTGCAGCGACGGATTCTCCTCTGATTTACCCAATAACGTGAATGACACTCCAAACTCAAAGAGTCCGTCAGCGATCTCCCTTGCACGCTTCGTCAGTCCATGGGCATGCTTGTGCAGCCCCGTCATGATTGGCTCCAGGCCTTCAATGTAAGCCATCATGTCCTCCACTTCAATGTCCGCTGGGGTCTTGGGCAAGTTCGTTGCAGGTGCGATCAATGTGGACGAGATGGTGTTCACTGTGTCGTCCAGCCATTGGAACAACACCCCACGTTGAGCATTGGGCGCTGCATGACGCGGATCCTTACGGAAAGCCTGTAGCTGATCCTCGCTGGCTTCCAAGAAGGTGGTGAGGTGTTCACTGTGCTGTAGTTCAGGGTGCAAACAGCAGCGGTGTAGGAACAACTGCAGCGCTCTGCGTCTGCTCTCAATGAACTCGGGCGAGAAGCGTCCCACTAGGAGCTTCTCGGGCAGTGGAGGCACTACAACGCCAGGGTACATGGCACTCAAGTGGCCGTGAATCCATACGAAATCACTGTAGCGACGCACGACGGAGAAAGAGCTCTTAGAAAACTGCGGACGCGTCGTTGTAGTGCTGATCTTGTATGAGATATAGGCGTTCATACCCTCTCCCTGCTTCACAGGTTCACTAACGGTCACCTGGATGTTGGACAGAGGCTCACCTCGCGCCGAGGAGGTCGAGGACGAGTTCATAGACGACATGGAACGGTCGTATTGACCGTCAGAAGCTGGGAGAAATGGCGTCAGGTCATCTAGTCCGCTGTTATTCGCAGGAGGTGCCGCAGCCCCACCCGCTGGCAGCGCCGCCGACTCCTCCATGATCCGATTCGTGTAGTCCACGTTCACCCACTTGCCGTTGCGCCCTTCCATCGCCGCAGACACAGAGACGATCACTAACCTTTTAGCCTCTGTTTCTTCGTCTGTCCGATTGGATTCTTCCTGAGAACGTAACCCTAGGGGTTACACTCTTTTTTTTATCAGAAGAAATTTATTAACATTCTGATTCGATGGAAAATACTTATTTTAAATAAGTTATTTATAAGGTGTCAGCTACTGTATATACAAACTGCGTTACGACATTCCAAGAGGCGCAAGGGAACAAGAAACTCCTCGTGCTTCTGGCATGGCTGCGAGAGGTCCCCCGTCCGCTGCGGCGGTGCTGCCGTCTCCTGTTGCGATGAATTCATCGCTCGGTCCCCAGGGTCGCGGCAGCAACTGTGAGGTCGAGTCTCTGGGCTCGTCCTCCTGTTCCTCAGCCTCCTCTGCAGCATCTCAATCGGTCAATGGCAAGTACTACAACCCGGTGGTGATGGATATTATCCGCGAAGACTGGATCCAGCAGCAACTACAACAGCGCCAAGCCTCGTATACAGAATTCCGCCCTACACGCGTCGTCACAGGCACATGGAACGTCAACGCTAAGAAGCCTCTTGGTCCCGCTGAAGCGACTAAAATTGTCGATTGGCTGCACCCTACAACGACAGAGAGTCGACGAGAACCGCCAGATATTGTAGCCTTAGGATTCCAGGAGATTGTAGATCTCAATGCTGTTAATGTGGTGGTCAATAGCGCACTAACGGTGCAGCGCAGCTCGGCGTGGGAGGAAGCCATGCTTACAGCTTTGAATCGCTATGTTGGAGCCTCTACAGCAGCTTCCGAGACTGCAGTACAATACAGAGTGGTGTTGGAGAAGCATCTGGTGGGAATTCTACTGCTAGTGTTCGTTAGAACTGACCATTGGGACCACGTGAAGGAGATCAAAGGAGCTACCGCTGGTGTGGGGATTATGGGTGTCATGGGCAACAAAGGAGGAGCTGCTGTGAGGCTTAAATTCTATAGCAGCACGCTCTGCTTTGTGTGCGCTCACTTGGCTGCTCATCGAGAAAATGTGGCTGGGAGGAATGCTGACTATCTCAATATTCTGAGTAAAATTCAGTTCGAGGAGAATGCTGAGGACGGAACTGTTGCGCCAGTACAAGATCCGAGGTGCGTTGTATGGTTTTGGTGCCGTTATAGTATGCGCTAACGAGGTTTACTGTCTTTCAGTGGCAGGTTTTGGAGCGGCGAACCTTCGATTCTTAACCACGACTTCGTGTTCTGGATCGGTGACTTAAACTATCGTATCCAGGATACCTTGACGACTGAGGAGGTTTTCCGTCTTGCAGAGAGCGGGCAATCGCTGAATGAGCTGCAGCAACATGATCAACTAACGAACGAGAGACGATCAGGGAGGGTCATGAGAGGTTTCGAGGAAGGCCCGCTTACATTTCCTCCGACGTACAAGTTCCAAGCTGGTACGTCAGAGTATGAAAAACGCCCCGAAAAGAAACTGCGCGCACCAGCTTGGTGCGATCGTGTGCTATGGAGAGCGAAGAACCCGACGGACGTGAAGCTACGCAGCTATTCCTCAGTTCCTGCTTTGGATCTGTCCGATCACAAGCCAGTTAACGCGCTGTTCGACATCCAAGTGAAGGACCAAGTCGAGTCCAAGAAAAACGACGTCATTCGTGAAATCATGATGCAGTTGGACAAGTGGGAGAACGAGAATATGCCCAAGGTTCGGTTACTCCAGGAAGACGGCAGCACTACAAGCAGCGGCGTGTTTTCGTTCTCACAGCTCAAGTACGGCGTGGAGCAGAAGAAAAAGGTGATTATCGAGAACACTGGTCTCGTTGTGGCACACTTTCGGTTCATTCCAAAGCTGGAAGATGTCGCGATATGCAAGTCTTGGCTTAGTGTTGCACCCATGTTTGGCATGATCCCACCTCGTGAAAAGATGGAGATCTCCATCACCGCTCTCGTTGACGTGAATGTCGCGCATGGTCTCACAAGCGGAGAGGAGACGCTGGACGATACAATGATCTTACGAGTTGAGAACGGACGCGACTACTTTTTAGTGGTTTCTGGACAATACGCTAACTCGTGTTTCGGTAGCTCTCTGGAGCAATTGGTGGCTTGCTCGGAGCCTATCCGACAAGCGAAGTTCACAGCAGCTCGCTCTCCTGCAGCCTCGGTCTTTAGCGTTTGGGTTGGTGGCGCAACGGGTGTTGACGCTAAATCCCTGATGTCGCCACAGTCATCAACTGGACCGCCGAGTTCGACTACACCGAGCGATTCACAGAAGGTGCCGAAGGAACTTTGGCGAATGGTGAACGACATCTACGAGAACTACATGCACGAGAAGAATTTGTTTGTTGAAGCGGGTAGTAAAATGGAGATTGTACAGCTACGAGAAGCTCTGGACACAGGCGCTCCGTTTCCTCAACACAGTGGCTACTCCACGGCTGAGTTGCTGGTTCGTTGGCTTCAAGCTTTACGGCAAAGTGTGGTGCTGGACGAAGCGCTGGCAGCCGCCGTAGCAAGTACGAACGGCAACATGGCACAAGGATGTCGAGCGTTGCTGGATGGGTTACCTCCAGTGCGATACAACGTGGTGGTGTACTTGGTGTCTTTCTTACGAGAAGTGATCAAACACAGAGCCACAAACAAACTGTCACCTGAGAAGCTGGCGTTCGTCTTCGGTCGGTGCCTCGTGTCGCCGTGTAGACGGAACTTTGGCAAAGACTCGAGTGTAGGGCGTGTCTTGGCTCTTGATGAGCACCAGCAGCCCAACTCCCACTCATCTACAGCCTCGACAGTGTCAAGCGTAGGCTCCAACCAGTCTAATATACTCGTTCCTTCAAAGAACGGTCCCCCCGAAGAGCGACTACGTCGAGATGCCCACGAGTTCGAGGTCGCACAAGCAAACGCCGTTCAGCGAGCGGAAAAGATGGAGAAGTTCCTTCTTCACTTCCTGTCCGTGCCAATGCCGTGACGGAGAGACGTACGCAGGACTGACCCGTTCATCCTGCAGATTACAGACAGCTAGGGCAGTCCGACAGAGCTCGAGTTGTATCAATAGCCTTGCCTATGCTGCATCAAAGCTTAGCTGATATATCGAACTCACTGTTTCATTAACGCATAGGGCGATTTGTTGTCAGTCCTGGCCTGTCCACTTCGATCGTGACTTACCATGTTTACCTTTCTTCTTATAGGACGCTGATGGTGAACAGAGTGATGGCTCCGCCGTCAAAGAGAGGCAGCACCTGGTTGCGCAGGAAGATGACACCCCACGTGAACGTAGTGAACCACAGGTGCGTGAACTGGTTGATCTGGTACTTTCTGATCACGATCGGGTGTGGCACAGGCAACAGACCAACCATCGTGGTCGTACGCAGGAAATACAGCATCGCATCTTCATCCAGACTGCCTCCAGCCTTTTTACAGGCTTCCTCTAGCTGAGGAATGAGGTACTGGAGCAGACGAAGACTCGTCGTCAAGGGAAGTTTCTTCTTCCAGGCAGTCAGCCACTCAACTGTAGGGACAAACTCCTGCGATTCCTCCTGCTCCTCTGCTGCCTCACCTTCCTTCTTCACGGGCTTCTTGCTCTCCGTTGATGCGCGAATAGGTGGAAGTTGCAGGTCATTGAGCTGGTAGAAGACGTTCTTGTTCTGGATCATAGCGTACACGACTTGCTGGTTGCCCTCATACTGGTACTGAATGATGTTGTCGAATGCCTCAAGCAGGAAGAAGACGAGGTGGTGGTTCGCTTCGTTGTCGAAAAGGTATCTCGGCTGTGCGAACAGCTTGAACAATCGCAGTAGACGCACCGCCGACACCATGTTGAGCTTTTTGCAGTACGGTGAGATGTTGCAGATGATGGTCAGGAAGCAGTTGTACACCGAGTTGAGCTTCTCGTAGCCACTGACAATGATCTTGTGCAGGCACACTATCAGCAGATCAGCGTGGTTTCCAGAGAACGGAGGCAGGTCCAGTGGGAGGTGGTTGTTGAACGGTTTGTTGAGGTTCACACCGAAGTCACGTTCACCGCTCAATAACAGCAAAATGAAGGTGCAAATGTGGATCATCCCCACCTTGGCGGGTTCCTGTCTGCCCTCGTACATCAAGAACAACAGCGGCACCACCAACTGGTTCACGTCTGCTTTCTTGAGTACATACTGCAAGAACTCCGAGTTCTCATCCAGCATTTTCCACAGCAACACAAGAAGCTCCTGGTGGCACTTAATCTGCTTGATCGAGTTCGGCAGAAGCGTACTCATGGACTGGTGGTAGTTGTTCAATAGACGCGAGAGTCCTGAGAAGATCAACTGGAAATCTTCCGGTCTTTGCAGTGCGGACAGCAAGTTACGGTACACGTTCGGCACACCGTCAAATACCGGATTGGACGAACGTGACGTGACCGACGACGACCTGCGCTTCGCTGCAGGAGTGGAGCCTCCCTGTTGCGGCTTGGAGGTGGCTACGACATTAGTTTGAGTCGTCTGGCCAAAGTCCAGCAGCACCAGAAGAACTTGCAGTGACAAGTCCACCAACAGCTCGCGATCGTCCGACACAATCGAGCCAGCGTAGGGCACCCCCCACCCCACGGGATCATAGGACACCACGATGTTCAGTAGCGAGTAGAACAGCGTCGGTGCAAAGGGGCAGTCGGGAGCTGTAGCCACCTCCAGGAATCTATCCTTCCACTGACTGCAGGTCTCTGCTGTCTGATACAAAATGCCTGAAAAGCACGTCAACAGCAACGCCAGTACCTCCTTCCTGTTCCTGTCGTAATTGGAAGAGTTAACCACACTTGCGTCCGGATAACCCACACCTGAGTGCCACAACAGACTGGGAAACACCAACGATCCACTAGTCGTGCTTTGGCCACTGCGTGTGGCACTGCGTCGCTCCTCTCCGTATCCTTTGTACGCGTGGATAGAGACTGTGAACTCTGGCAGGAACAAAAGCCCCATAATAGCGTGGATCATCTGCTTGGCCAGTGGTTCCGCTCCGGTTGTTTCGTCCTTAGTCTCATCCTCTTCGTCGCCGGATTTCACGCCTTCCTCCCCTTCCACGCTCCAGAAAAGCTTCTCGACGAACTCGTCGCCGCCCTCCTCGAGTATAAAGGGCACTAAACGCGTCAATACACGCACGCAGTTGAGTGCTTGCTGGTAATACTTTGGTACAGGCGTGTCCACGATCTGTACGATCTGAGAGACCGCCTGCTTGAGCATCGTCGCCAGATTCTCGGGCTGCTGGTGACGCAGCATGCGCACGTCGTCCGGCTGGATGAGCGTGAAGATCTCCTCGGCCACCGTGGGGATGCGCCACAGCTTGTCCCAGAACTCGAGGTTCTTGCTGCTGATCACCTCATTGTTGAGCTTGTACACGCTCTCGCGGAACTTGCTCTTGCTGTCGCTGTTACCCATGCTCGACGAGACCCTTTATTGCTGAACTGACTGTAAACGACGTGTCAGCATCACATTGATGCAGTACCGTGAAACTCCTCGTAAAATACGTTTCTTCTTAGTATTCGATAACATAGGGTTTGTCTGATTCTGGGTTGAACCTATGGGATATGTTAGGCTTATTCTATTCTGCACTGTTTCTCCAAGCAACCCGTTACGCCATTCTCAAAGGAGTTGCTCCCCCTTGTTCGCGGGTTCCTAGTGTGCGTCTTCCTGCTTCATCCAGCGCTCCGTCCGACGTGCAACTTAGTGCACTGCATTCACCACCGTCTGCTCTTCTTAGCGCAGTCTGTTGCAACTTTAAACACCGCCTGGTTGCTGAGTAAGAGACGATGGTACTGATTCACGAGTTTCGCGTTCCGCTGCACATGAGTGTGGAGGAATTCCAAGTGGCTCAGCTGTACATGGTGGTGAACGCCAGCGAGCAGCTCACGGGTGATGGTGAGGGCGTGGAAATCCTGGTGAACGAGCCCTATGATAACACGGACGGCCACATGGGCGTGTCGAGCATCTCGGGCTGGACCATCCCACGCAACAAGGGCCAGTACACGCGCAAGCATTACTACTGCAAGTCCAAAATCCCTGGCTTCGTTTCCGCTTTGTAAGCACGGCTATACAATTAATGGTGGCGAGAATGTTGCTGACTTTTGTGAATTTTGATGTGTAGTTGCCCGGAGGACAGCATGGTGCTGATCGAGGAGGCGTGGAACGCGTACCCGCACTGCGTGACCGTCATCGTCAACGGTTACTTGGCCAAGCACAAGTTCTACATCTCGATCGAGTCCGTGCACAAGGCGGACCGGGGCGACTCGGAGAACGCAATCGGTATGAGCAGCAGCGAGCTCAAGCAGCGCAAAGTCGAAGTGTACGTTGGTGGCAGTTGAGAGTATATAAGGTGACTGATTAATTGGAGCAATTTTGCAGTTTGGACATTGCGGAGAAGATGCCCAAGCAGGAGCTCAAGGAAGACCGTGATCCGGCCACGGTACGTAGTTTCAGGTTTTCTGTTGTGCGAGAAGTCACTAAAGATTGGTGTGTTTTATTGGTTCCAGTACAAGTCCGTTAAGACTTCGCGTGGACCGCTGACTCGCGGCTGGATGAAGACCGTGGACCCCATCATGACTTGCTACAAGGTTGTACGCATCAACTTCGATTACTGGGGCGTACAAGGCAAGGTAGGTCACGAACAGCCTTTGATACTGTTTTTCTTTTTTTTTTTTTTACGTTTTTTCCTAACATTTTACTGCGGTACCTTGTTGCAACCTAAAGGCGGAGAAGATTATTCGCGACCAGCAACGGCAGCTGTTCCACAACACTCTCCGTCAGGCGCAATGCCAGACGGATGAATGGTACGGTCTTACGATGGAGGACATCCGGCGTCTAGAGGCTGAGGTGGTGGCGAAGCTTGAGGCCAAGCGTCTGACCAACTCGGCCAACTAATAGAGGATGAGAGATGGAAACGACAAAACATCGACGATATAGTCTAGCGACAGCTATCAGGCATAGCAGTTTTGCTGTTTGGGATAGGCTAGGCTTCCTGCTCTCGTCATACATGTGGGCTTAGCATTGATTTTGATGTATTTTACAATTCCGCACTTACAGCAATCAGCAGCACGGCATGTTCTTTATTGATTCAGGTGCCATCGTGTTGGTGCTCAATCCCGCGCGATGTAGCCGCTCCACCTTCTTACTCAATGCGTGTCGAGATACCGACTAGAACCAAGTCTAAGACTGTCTATAACAGGGCAACAGCTTCAACTTGCGGCTTGAATGAATCCAGGCAAACTTTAAACGTGAAGCCGGCCCCTGGGAGTAACACTTCAAGCATTGTCGAGTTAGTTGTGATGTTAGGTTGCTTAGTAAAAATCATTAGAATCAAGAGCGGGCACTCACAGTGAGTCACCGAGATGTGCCAATGGCACTTGCATGACATAGACGAAGAGTGTAGTCAACTTGGACTGCACCATCGCAGCTTGTGTCTCGAGTACAAAAGCCAATTGGTGCAGTGTAGAAAATTGCAGAATACGTTTAAGAACGACGAGCGCCATGATAAGCGAGACGAACTCGAACGAGCTGTACAGAAGCACGTTCTTGACGGAGGCCAAGAGTTCGGCATGCGATAAATCGGCGAGTGCTGGATAAAAAGCTCTGTTGGGCATGTTGTACAAAATAACTTCGTGCACACCTGACAGAATGTGTTAGTTTTACTAACAAAAACGCTGAATTTCAATGTACGTACTGTAGACTATTGGCAGCACGACTTCGGCGTACTCGATCAGTACAAGGTATTCTGTGATGAAGAGTACCCGAGCACTTTTGCGAATGAATAGCGCACGTTGCTTAGACGAGAAAATAGTTTCAAGTTTTAGCTCTTCCCTCGGATGTCTCGTAACTTTGTGGCCTTCTACAGCGAACGTTGGTCGGACTCTGGGTTGCCACCACTTTCGACGGTGGAAAAAGCGAATTGGGAAGATTCGCGCTATATTCGAAGATAACTTGCGGCCGGATCCCATGATCATTCGTGTTGCGGTAGAACTTGCATCTCTAGAAGAGGATGCTTTGCTTTCATTGCTAGAACTCACCCATTTCTCCATTCGCAATCCCCAAGACGCATTCTTAGTGCTATCTGTCCTTGACGCCTTCAATGTGACCTCAATATCCAGGATTCTCATCGCTATCTGCACAAAACTCTCCTGTGCGATCGGGTGGCTACGAGGAATTTTAGCCATAAGGATCTTCACCTCGTTCAGAGCCTCTATAACGTCAAACATGGACATCCAGAAGTGTAAGAAATCGATGGTCATAATTGCGGCTGTCGTCTTCCACGA
>NW_008649078.1:166769-167811 GCF_000247585.1 Phytophthora nicotianae INRA-310
CCTGCGAGGCTTGACCGCTTCCTATAGCGGGGTAGTTGAGGGCGAGAGTGGAGACGATCGACCGGCCAAACTCCGGCGACTGACTCGTGTCCTTGGTAGAATTCTTGAACTGAAGACATTTGTTCTTGATAAGGCAAATTTCACTCTGTTATTCCCTTAAGTCCTAGCGGCCCAATACCTTCCGCCCATCCTAAAGATGTCCTTTCTACCCCTTCTGTAGCCTGGTCACGTGGTGCTTACCGTGGATACAAATCAGTTGATGTGTCAACACTAGACGGAATCCTTAAAGGTAGGTCGTGTCTGAAGATAGAGTCGATATTTCTCGATACGAACCCGCTCTTCGTAAACCGTGCGCGTACTCGCTTCTTTCATGTCCTCCTTATATTGTGGGAGAAGCTTAAAGCTCTCCCGAACCGCAGTGTAGTTCTGTGCATTTTGCCACTCTTGGGGAAGATGATGGCTTTTGTCCGGATGCAAGAACACCAGCAGCGCATGAAACCATTTCTTCGACAGGAATTCGTGCTTTTCAGCGTAGAACATCATAGCATTACCGATGGATACCTGCATTATAAATATTATTGGCGCGTTCCTTGGCAAACGCGTGCTCAAAGAGGCCTGGATGAAGGCTGAGCACCTCGAGGGGATGGCCTGACATCCCTTTCGGCTTTGGTTGGGGTAAAGCCGGCGTTCCTTCTGCTTCCCGTAGCCTGCGCGAATATCTAATCAACAGCAAAATATTAGATATCATAATAATCTCAAACATATTGAATTTTAATTATGGTACCTTGTAATTCCTCGACGAACTTGGCTGCGCGCTGGTCGCGCTGGAAGCCTACGCGTTTAGCGCGATTCTTTTCCCATGACTTCTTCCGGATCTCGCTGCGCGTCTATGGCAGCTTTATGCCCTTGCATACCTTGATATGCTTGGAGTTGTTAGTACAGGAGATCTTCCTGTCGCACTTCTTGCATGTCTTCTTCGGCGCACTCCCGTACAGAGCCTTGGTTCTCTTTGCAGTCATCTTTGGAAATGTGAATTATAAAC
>NW_008649078.1:170285-184912 GCF_000247585.1 Phytophthora nicotianae INRA-310
ACGTCGAATGATTGGTTTAAAATTGGCAAGTTTAATTCTATTGGCTGCTACACTTTATACAAACTTCTAGTAATGTCGAAAAAATGATCATATTCAACCATATCCAAGAAAAATTGCACAACCATTGAAAACGCCACGTTTGGTCAGCAACTCGCCAAAAATATGTGATAAGCAAAACTTATTGCTGAACCGAGTGCTGAACGAAATTATCTCTTTGAGATGACTCTGGCAGGTAGAAGAATCAATTAATCACTACATGAGTGCAACAGACGTCGTATCGACTGGTAGACCATAATATTATATCTCAACAAAAAATGTCATTTAATATCAGGCCATTTTATGGTTGGGGGCGTTGATCGATCGCGTTCGCTTCAAAATCTCGTGCAAGAAGTTTGTTGGTCAGATATATTCAACGCTGCGTTGCAGCCCATTCTCCGTTTAGGTGGTTGCTTGACAGGTCATCCATCATGCAGATCGTGTCGTGTCGGACAAAGCGTTTCCGGTTGATATTGAACCAATGACTACCTACTAATCAGCAACTATTCATTGACGTGAATCGACTCGAGACTCTCATACTCTTTGCCGCGTGCCGCGAAGAAAAAGTGGACTTTTGAATCAACTAACTCGGCTGAGGCCATGCATTTTCTTAAAGGAAGTATCGTCTACGAGCCTCTCTCAAAATGACTAAGCACGGTCAGGTGGTCCTTCAAGAAGAGAAGCGTGACGTTATTGATCCTTTATTTTCTTACGTGACGCTTAAGCAAACCTTAACCTGTTGAACGATACTGAGGAAAAAGTGAATAGCAACGTTCTTTTGATTTCTACTGCTGGAAGTCGTATCCTTTATCGAAGTTTGACGATGTCTGTTACTTACGT
Source organism: Phytophthora nicotianae INRA-310 (assembly GCF_000247585.1). NCBI lineage: Eukaryota > Oomycota > Peronosporomycetes > Peronosporales > Peronosporaceae > Phytophthora > Phytophthora nicotianae. The sequence goes on from NW_008649078.1 coordinate 171,162, forward strand.
TATTATTTGTGTCATATTGGCTCGTGTACATACGCAGACCTCACACTATTGAAGGTGATCTTGGTTCGGGCTCTGAGTCTGGAAAGCTCAGTCTCCAAAAGTCATCCGGTGTCTGGTACGGCTCGAACCTCGCCCGATGACGCGAGCACTTATTCTTGTGCGCCGCAGCGTCTACCGCATCGAGTCCACCCAGCGCATCGTAGTACTTCTTGCATTCCATGCAGTCATGTCCGGGTAGAGCCTTCCTCTCCTCTCGGTTCCGCACCACTTCAACATAAGCGAAGCCACTCCGCTTGTCGGTCGTCTGTCCAGTCCGCACGTTCTCCTTGTTGGCACCTGAAGCTGTTAGCTCCAACGTTTGCTCCCACTTGGATTTCTTAAGCGTCCTCCGCTTCTCCTCTGCCCATGTAGCTGCCAGCCCATCTCGTCTCTTTAGTGTAGTCTTGAATACAGTTTTCTTCTCGTTATTCTCCTGAACCTCCTTCACTGGAATTGATGCTGGGATTTCATCAATAGTCTCTAGGTCCAATGATCTCGCTGTCTTCTTCTTCACCCACGTCGAAGATGTGGGCTCCTTCGTTTTGACAATACTCGTAGATTCCCCACTGGTTTTGATATTGTTACTTGTTCTGTCAACTGTTGTGGCAGTTTGCTGGGTCTTTAAAGTGGAGCTCTTCGCGGAGCTGAGCGCGTGCTGGTACCTGTCCAGCAGTTTCTGTTGCTCCTTGAGCGTCTGTTGCAGCAGCTTAAAGCGCTTGGCGAGGGTCGCAGCCTCCTGCTCTTGCCTACGAATCGTCGCCAACAGCACCTCCTTCTCGGCTTGCCACTCCATACTCAACGAAAGTCAAAACTGGACGCGCGCAAAAAAGGCCGTACTTACAAAAGGAATAATGCCACACCATTCATACATCAATTTGGTGTGGGATCTACCTGTATGTAGGATCGCGGAAGAAAATGGCTTGGATGGGGAATGTCAACAACACCAGGTGGCCGCTGTCTCCCTACCCTCGCTCTTCAAACTCTACCCACACAGGATATGTAGAACAGCATAGCGCAATACTCTAACATAAGCACCATGGTTTTTGGGACTGCAGTGGAGGACTCCGTTCTTTTATAGCGCGTCTAGCACCGAATTACAATTTCAGCCTCGCTGGTCGCACATACAGTCGTCCAGTCTACCCTCCACCTTTTCGACAAAACAATCACTCCCGCCCTGTTTTAGCGCGCTCGAATGCCGGATCTCGCGTACAACGCAACAACGTTTTCGGGGGCCTATCCAGCCAGTGTATCACTTCAGTATTCTCTTGACCGTCGGAAGGACGTCATGCGCTTCGACGGCCTGCGCACGCGCAGCGCCAGCGCGCGACCCTCGCCTAAGCCCGCGGCGTCCGACGTGCGTCCGAACCGCGGTCACAGCGTCATGCCACCGGCCACCATGCCTATTCCGCACACTATGACGCGTAATATGTCGCGGCCGGCACCGCCTCCGTCCGTGGCCTCGGCAAAGTCCCACTCGGAGCCTACGCTGCCTCCAGTGGACGAGCTCTTCCCTCGCCCGGATCTGGAGCCGCGTATGAAGAAGCACTTGGTGCGTGTGGCCAATGAGACGTCCAACGCTCTGATCAAGGACACATTAGCGCAGGACGAACCCGGCAGCGTGTTGTGGCGTCCGGCGCAACGGCCTCGAGGCGCGCCGGGCAATATCCACGTGCTTCGCGGTGCTGCTCGAGACGTCAGTGAAGCCAAAGACGCCACGTGTGTGCGCGCCATTAGTGACGACGTGCACGCGAGTATCGAGGAATTCGCGCTGTTGTTCAAACTGGACTCGAGTCGAGAAGCTGCGGACCATTTGTTGCTGTTCAACGCCGATTTAGTGCAACACGCTACTCTGTATACACTCGTATCTCCCTCTGGACAACAGCCACGCAGATATGTGGGCGTCAAGTGGGCACTAGTGGCGTCGCCCTCCAGGTTCTTTAGGAACAGAGACTTCTGCTACTTGGAGTGTCAAAAGGAGTTTACAGATGCGCGAGGAAGACGCGGATGGGTCCGTTCACTGCACTCATTAAAGCTTCCATGCTGTCCGTCGCTGGAGAAGGAGCACGGTATTGTACGTGCGAGTATCTACAGATCTGGACTTACAGCAGTGGAGACGGACGAACCGGGAGTGCTCAGCGTGACGTACACAGTGGAGCTGGACTTGAAAGGCAAAATGGCGCTGGAACTACTGCAGCCTACATTCCTAGCGCAGCGCGTAGCAGCTCTAGCGACTGTGGACAAGCTGCTGCAACAACAGCGGTTGAGTAGCAGTCCGCTACTTGGAGATTTGGATATCCCAGCGAAAAAGCGCACGCGAGGCAGCTGTAACTTGTGTTTCCGTGAGTTTGTGACTGCCGGAGGACTGAGAGATACACTGGCGTCGATCACCAATATGTCGACCAAGTCCAAGCGCTATGTATGCCGTAAATGTGGAGAGGGCGTGTGTCGACGATGCAGCGACGACTGGTGGCTTGACGTTCCAGTGGTAGGACGCACTAAGGTGCGTATCTGCACCGTGTGTTCCGCAGAAGCCAAGCAGTCGCACATTTCGGCACACACGACACGTGCCGGCACGTACCCCATTAGAGGGCACGGCAAGGAGCCCACAACGGAAGTGGAAGGTGTCACGCACCCGGGTTTATTGGACCCACCGCAGCGGGAACGGAGACGCTCGTTGTCTATGCTTGACCGACCCAGCGACGCTGCATCATTCTTCGCTCAGCAGGACGAGATCAAGCGTGACTTAGAGATTCGTGCCACAGAGCTCAGTCGGCGTGTTCAGCTATGGGACGAGATGCAGGTGTACGACCGCGACTCTAGTTTAATCCCAGACGAACAGGAGCTGGCCCAAAAACTGTTTTTACGCGAGGAACGTGAGCGCGAAAAACGCGAAAAACGCGAAAAGGAGCAGGCTATGAGTCGTGTCCCGTCTTCTAGAGTGGTGGAGCAGCAAGAGAAGGAAGAACCTGAGCCGGAATTAAAGCCTCAGCACCAAGCACGAAGCGTTCCCACGAGTGAGAGTGAGAAACCAGTGCATCAACCGATCGACCGGTACCCGTCCTTTATGTCGTCGGAGCTCAGTAGCAACCAGGAACCCAGCGACAACGAAGGAGAAGAGGTCGTCCGACTCACAGCAGAGGCCGGTGCACGATTGTCATCGGACTATCGCGACAGTGACTTGACGGACTATGAAGAGCACACGATCGATGACTTGGGCGAGATCCGCACTACCACGGATCTAACGCGTTGGTGGCAAGACCAGCAGCGTGCCAGTGAGGCTGAAGAACAGCCCGTTATCCGACCACAAGGACCGCTATCTCCAGTCGCGTCTCCGAGAAAGGATAAGCGACGTGTTAGTGACGATGATCGCAAGACGCAGCAGAAGCGTGCGTCGGTGGCTGCGTCGGCAGTTAAGAAACAGGAGATGGTTGATCTGTTTAACCATTGGAAACAGGAGTCTACGAACGAGATCCAACACCAAAGACAGTTTAATCCCGAGCAGCGACAGCAGATGCAGGAGTTCGAAGAACAGGCCCGATACCAGGAGGAACAGGCACGTCGTCGTCAGCAGTCAGACTTCGAGGAGATGGCCCATTATCAAGAGGAACAGGCTCGTCGTCGACAACAGTCTCTAGAGTCTCCGATCCGTCGATCCGAGTCAGTGAAGCAACGTCAACCAGCTGCGTCGGTGTTACAGCAGATTCAGCAGCGCCAAAAGGAGCTGGAGAATCTACGTCGCCACCGTCAACAACCGCGTGATGACGAGCCACCGAGCAGCCAGTTTTCAGTCGACTCCCAGACATCTATAGCGGCAAAAGAGCGATATCTACAGGAGCAAAGACAGCAGCAGCTGGATATCGCTGCCGAGCGCAAACAGGCTCGGCTCCGTGCTAATAAGGCACTTGATCAGACTGCCGGAGAAGATGTGGAGCTAATGGAAACGTCTCAAGGCGAGTGGGTCCCGGCACGCCCCAGTAAGGACGCGTCCGACATTGCGTCGGTCGTGAGTTCGCCCCGACATGGTCCGGGGTTCTGTGACCACTGCGGGTCACCCGAGTATATGGAGAACGGCACAGTCAAGCCTAGCTGCAAGTGCGGCACTGTTGCAACTCCTACCAAGGCCGCCGGCACTGTTCTATTCGACGGCAAATGGATCAGCAGCCCCACGCCCCAGGAATCGTAAGGCGTACTGTAGTTACAGTGTGTATGTCGTCGACCTAGCGACTGCATGTAGATAGTCTCCAGTCTTCGTATTTGACTGGTGTTGGTACCAAGTAATATATCTGTTGTCCAAGTGAGGAAACAAGCAATCTCTCGGTGTGCCAGCAAGGTGGTCGGAATGGTACTTCAACATGCTGACGTGCCTTCCCGTTCCGGCATGTCAATCCGACACGGAACTTTTTTCGGGGAGGCTGTCGCTACGATGTAGCGGTCGACAACCGACTCGGCCAGTGCGAGCCAGCCAATGCAATTGGCGACTCACACAACACCCCGAAGCGTACGCATTCTGGTTGTCATTGTCGACGACTCGACTCGAGTCTCAACCGGCATTATTGCGAGACGTCCGGATACACAACTCGTCAAGCCAGCAGCACCGGGCAGCCTATCATGTCCGCTCACGTTGCAAAGTTATCGTTGTCGTTGCACGCGCTCGCATCGCATTGCCCCAAACCAGCGTCTGGATCACTACGATGGACATCATCGACGTCTCGAAAGCAAAAACCTTCGGAGCGAACAGGAATGGGCCGTCTGCTGTGCCAAATCGCAAAAAATACTGTCGCTTGAGTTGGCCTCCAGAAAGCGCGCTTCAAATACCTTGGCCATCCTTCTGCCACGCGGCAGTGATGGCTGTCAGGCATTGCCTGACATGTAATGCATGCACCCAGCGTGAACAGGCCATTCTTCCTCGTTCTTCCTCGTGCACCTGTAGTGACATCGATTTTTACAGTTGTAAAAACCAGGTGCATCAACTTTGGCGTGTCAAGAAACGCGCTTCACAGGGTTTCGCTGTTTAGTGGCTAAAACTCGTCGCTAAATTCGCTCATAGGTCGAAAAGCGATCTGAAGCGGTGCGCAATGACCGGAAGGATGGGCACTTCCGACCCGGCTCTGCGGCACCTCAACATTTCATGGTGCACGTCCGCCTCCACAACGCGGAGCGAAGAACGCTCGAGACTGCACTCGCTTTCCTACCTGGCCGTCACCGCCGCGCCGACCTCGAGGCACAACGCAGTTCGGCTCGGTCCGACTGCCTGTCAAGTGTCTTCCGGTTGCCAGTCAACAAGCGCCTCCACTTGTGCAAACCTGTCGCCTTCCGTGTAACTGGCTCTTTGCATCTCGCGCAGGGATCGGCGTCCGCTTCGTGCCAATTTCCTCACTTGGCTTCGTGTTCCTAACCTGTTGAGGTTGCAATTGTCCGTTGTCGGTTGTGAACCGGCAAAGGTAGTTAACGAGTGCCGGAAGACCCACCGAGACCCTCAGGTGTAGGTGGTTGCCCTACCACCTGCCTCTAACCGTCTGGCGCCAAGTGGCCTACCCAGAATGGCAAGCTTCGGCGCACCCGACCTCGTTCGGGGCTCGGCGCACTCGACGTCGCGTTCGGGTCGATCAGGACGCTCCGGACGCTCTGGCCGGGGCTCAGCTCGGCATGACATGGATTCCTCCATGGCCAACTCGACCAACTGTGCTAACTTGAAACATGGCTACAACAGCTCCGCAGAAGGCTACATTCCCGGCAAATTGCCACTACCCGACGACTTTTTCCCGGTACCGCAACTCAGCGCCAAGGAGAACAAATATCTACTAGGACTCGCCAAACACGCTTGTAAAGAAGTCGTGTATTACTCAAGACAGGACGATGGACCTATGAAATGGTTACATTTGTCATCGGAAGACGGTGTGGACGTTTTCCAGGGTGTCGACAACTCTGGCACCAGTGATATGCAACAAGATGCAAAGGCACTTACCTACTTGCGAGGATCTTGCAAAATTCATGCAACGATCGATGAAATCTCCGATTTTTTCAAGCTCGATACCCCCGAAAAGTTATCAGGTTTTGCACAAACCGTAGGTAAGGACTTGCTGGATCAGAAGACCTTGCTGACACTAGCCACCCCCACTCCGGAAAACCCGAAACATTACGTCGCCGTCAAGTGGACAGCAGTGGAATCTCCGAGTAAACTCACTCGACACCGCGATTTTTGTTACATCGAGTGCCACGACGAGTTTATTGACACTAACACAAAGCGACGAGGCTGGGTGAGAAGTATCCACTCGATTCGCCTGCCATTCTGTCCACCCTTAAATAGGAGCCACGGTCTAGTGCGTGGCAGCTTCTATCGGTCCGGATATATCTTCACCGAGTCAGCTGAGAAAGGCTGTGTGGATGCAGTGCATACATTACACGTGGACATTAAGGGAAATGCCCCAAATTGGCTCAAAATTCTGGTTATGAAGCGCCGAATCAAGAATATTGCACAAGTGAACCACCACTTTCAATTGCAAAGATTAACACAAGAAAAATTACTAGGAGACTTGGAATTGCCTGCCAAAGAGGGAGTCACGCATTGCCAGCTCTGTGAAACGCGCTTTGGGCTTTTCCACCGTCGACGGCTCTGTCGGAAGTGTGGGAAAGTAGTCTGCAACGCTTGTGGCAATGAGTTCATGCTGGATTACGCTGGAGTAGGTCCTAAAAAGGTGCGGATCTGTTTGGAATGTTCCGAGTCGGTGGTGTATGGTACGAGTGTACCCATGATGGATGATTCGGGTCGGATTATCGAGGACGAACACACTGGAGCTAAGAAACTTGATGACAGTGTGATCCACCCTATGTATGATGAGTCGATGATTATTCTGGAGAACCGACATCATTCTATTGACGAGAACGAGTATTATTTGGAGAATGAGGATGCCAATGGACTCGCTGATATGGAGGAGGCTAAGCGTATGAATAGGGAGTTTGAGGAGATGTTGAAGAAAACCAGTGACGAGTTTAATGCGTCAAGAATTCAAGAAGAACGGAGATTCAACACAAACGCCAAATCTCTGCTTGGTATGAACAGCGCTTCAGGTGAAACTTTACCGGTTGATACTCCTTTGGGTGCAAGCGACTTGGCTCCGTGGGAAGAGCAGAACAAAGAGGACGATATGGAAGATGACGATGAACTAGGCTTACCCCCCAGTAAGAGCGAGCAGATGCGCAAACAACTGCAATATGAAGAGCAAATGCGTCGTGAAAACGTTGAACGAGCGAATAAAATGCAGCAGTACGCTATTGAACAGTGTGATCCACCTACAAGGCCTCGTGCGCATGGATTCGTACGCAGTGAGTCGGGAGATTCGCTTCGGTTAAGTTCCGAACACGGTGAAGAATACTATGGTACAGGTGCTATCGGACGTATCGGACCAGACGGGTTAACCAGCTTCCGTTCTAATAATTCTGGCCGCGGTGTGTCTAGATCTGAGCTATCAGATGACGGACGTTCTAGATCTAGATCAAGAAGTTCTCACGAGTTTCGACACATTCCTCGACGTCGCGAGGCTGGATTCCGTAGTCGACACGATAGCGAAGAACGAGACGCCTTTGAGAGTCAGAGACGCACTCAGCAGTACTTTGACGCTCGTAATGCTCTGTTGAGTGGTGGCCAACATCGTCATACAGTTGACTTTGAACCCACGATGGCGGCCAGATTCCGTTCGTCTGGTATTGGGGCAGGCTCTGACCCCCCTGTTCGTCGCCAACTCGCTGGATCGGAGTTGGAATCTCCTTACACTTCTCTAAGTGATTCGAATATCGCAGGAGCCTTTACAACTCGACGGAGACATCGAAGTGACGACTTGGAAGACCGAAACGATGAAGCTTTCCGGTTAGCCATGTCAGCCATGAGGTTATACGAAGAAGAACGCGGTCCTAGTCTACATGTTACAGAGGAAATAAGACAAGCGGCATTGGCTAAGATGATGGAAGTCTACGCTCGGGAGATTGAACGCAGTCACAGCCACGATGCACCATACAGTCGAGGAACCATCTCGGATACTCGTCGTCTTCACCACGACGTAGGTATCCCCCCTCCATTGCGACGAACTGTGAGTGACGACCGCCCGCCGTCGATCTACGGCTCTCCACTGCAAGTTTTCAGACACGACGAACTGTTCCCCACTCCAAGACGTCAACGACGACCAAATTCTAAGAAACACCGTCGAGAAGATACGTACGCTCCGAGTTTGCCTACCAAGGAGCGAAAGCAGAAGAGTGAAGATACTCACGAGTACAGAGATCTATCCGATCTCACTTCCAGCGCTTTCCAGGCCTTCCAGATGAATTCTCTTGGACCGAGAGATGCACCAAAACTACCGGTTGATGTGGTGGAAAGCTCGGAAGATTCAGACAGCAAACACGAAGACACTCAACCGCCTGCGCAATTCCAACGGGAATCCACAAGTACGACGCATGTACAGCTCAAGTCGGACACGTCTGGTGCTGCGTACGGCAGTATGGAGAGTAACGAGGTGTCCAACATGATCTCGCGTCCCAATTCCATGTATGGAGTGGCCTCGGACACATTCAGCGACATGGACTTCACTGACCTCCCACATTTAATGCGTAAGGACGACGTTGACGGTGCTCGAAGCTCGTTCACTGATCTCCAACATTGGACAGAGGAACCGTCAGAGAACGGAGGTGTCGAGTACGCCCCAGAGCCTCGTTTGAGTGACCTACTCTCTCCTCTTCACTTGGAGGACGTGCAACACGTAGACGACGATGATAGCGAGAGTCAGTCTTCCAACTCGTCGTCTCAAATCGACTGGCAGAGTTCCATGTCGAATCAATATCAAGGCACTCAAGGCAGAGCTCGAGGAACGGATTCCGAGTCTTCATTCGTGCGAACGTACTCAATTAGTCGCCAGAATGAGGCAGAAGCGTACTCAGACCTTACCAACACGAACAATGGACTGTCGGAGAGTATGGTCACGCAAAACGACCCACCGCAACGCCAGTACAGCAAGCCTCCTTCATTGTCTGAACTCTTGTCGGAATATTGTGATAGTGAACGCTCGTCGCTGCCGAGTTACCTGGAATTCGGAGGATCGCAGCCGGAACTGGAGCCTGAATATCTCGAAGCTATTGCAAATGCCACTACCGGTAACCAGAACACTATCCCAATGGAAGGAGGAAGACGAGGACATGTAAGGAGACGATCAAGTATCCCATCCGAGCTGGAAGCCATGACGTCGCGCGAGCTTTTCCTTTAAGGTGTAACCTTTTGAGTATATCCGCCAAGATCTGTGAGGATGTTCGTGTTAAATGAGCCAAACAGCCATGTGATGAGTTTTGCAATCGAAATAACACTAAAATAAACCGTTTTGACCTTATATGTATTTTTCGCGAGTTGTATTTCGGGAAATATCCATGTCGGGTAATGAGACTTCGCTGAATGAAGACTTGCAACGATGTCGTCGTCTGGTGGCTGCTATGCGTGGTCAGGTACTAGCGCCGTCACTGAAGCAGGAAGCGTTAAAGCAACTCGTTCGCGTCGTCTCCGAACAACAAGAACGACAGCAACTTAGGGGGTGGACGGATAGCTCGTTGCCGTCTCCACGGAAACAGTATTTGAGGTAGACTATTTAATCAAGTGTGTGTAGTAATAAAATCTCTGACCTATTGATTCCATTCAGGGAAATTCAAGTTGCTCGAATCAAAACGATTCAGAGGCGATGGCGCAGGTTGGTAAATACAGAACGTTGATAACGGGGATTCAGTCTGATAGTTTTGGTACAGACATTTGCTGCAGAAACGCATTCTCGCCAAAGTCAGGATGATACAGAAGTGGAAAAACAGACAAGGTGCAACGTCAAACCACCATTGCCTAACACGATCTCGTTTACTAACATGTTAACTATATTCGTGCAGGTGTATCGCGATTTCGAAAGAGCGCAGTGATAATTCAAAAAACATTTCGGGGTCACTTTGTCAGAAAGCACAAGTGAGTACATGATGACCTATTAGTTTAGGAATATGCACTAATTCTAACTCATTATCCTTTCCTTTGATAATGCAGGATCGACCTTGCCTTGTACATCGCGGGACTTTTGTCAAAGGCGGAGCGCCTTCGAAGTGATCGTGAAGCGTTTCATTTGAAATGTGATGATATTCAGCAAGAGCTTCAACAGGTTCGACTCGATATGGAAATCATTCGAGATAAAATATCCGAAAAAGAAAAAGAGATCGCAAACCTCACTAGCAAAGGTAGAACTGCTCGGGACAGTAGTGCTCTTCTCAAAGACGCCATCAAGTATGTTAAAAACTACCAAAACGAAGTGGTAGAGCTTGAAGAACTAGCCCGTGATCTCGAAAAAGAGCTACAGGAAATAAGAGAAAAAGAACCGGTGGTGCACGTCGCTGCCAGAGTGATTCAGGCGTTATTTCGAGGCGTCCACTGTCGAATGGAACAGATACGAGAGCAACAGCGTCAACGACAGACTTACACTCGGTAATTATGGCCATAATATCGTCGCAAAACGGAGTACCTCACTTGTGAATTGTTTTATATCGACAGGATGCTTCAATCTAAGGAGTTATGCTACGATCGGATGCACGCTGCGTGGTTAACTCGTAGCCAGAAAATGTGGGACGCAAGCGCACGGACTATCGCGGGTCTGTATCACATTCAACAAGCAAAGTTCCAGCTGTATCTGCTCCGTCGTAGGCGAGCAGGTAGACGAATTTCGCGTTTGTACTTGGATGTTAAAGCTCGAACGTCATGTACCGCAAAGCAAGATCTACTCTGGATGAAAGTGAAGCGACAGGCGAAAGAAATCGCGGCTCGAAAGCTTCAAACTCTACTACAACTCACTTGGCTCAGTTGGCTGCGTTATGTGCAAAACGAGGATCAGACGCGCAAAATGATCGCAGAGCGTGAGACAGCAGGATTAAACCAGTGGCGTTCTGCGAAGGCGAAATGGTTTTTATCGGCGTATCGATCGAGAATTGTCAAGCGCGAGAGCTTGGAATGTGAGATTATGCCTCGACTTAATTGTCGAGTTCTTCATCACATCCGTAATGCCATTCAGACTGAAGAAGGAGAAGAATCCTCGACAAAATCTGCTCAAGATATTTCCTCGGCATTTTTACTGCTTATTCGAAATGATATTTGGACGTGGCGAGTGCCGAACAAGCAGCTTTACACTCTTGCAAAACGATATAATCTCCCGTTGAGTTTACTTAACTTGGAGCAAATTAACCAGTGGCTGGCTGAAGAAGCTCCGGATTTTGTGGATTTATACGCGCCACTACCAACACAGACGCTTCTCGTTTTGAATCAATTATCAACGTATTTTTCACTTTACTCACGTATGAAAATAGAGGTTCAGCGAATACATGAAGTCTACGAAGCTCACATGATATCTCGCGAATACCTTGCGTTATTATACGCTGGCAATGTTGTGAGGTTATCTCCATCGACCACGTTTTCGTCTCATCAAAGACAGCGATCGATCGATATCTTACAAGAAAAAGATCGCGTTGAGTATCTACTAATCTCGACAGATAACAACGTCCAATCTGGAGTAAAAGCTTTGGTGCAACGTAATGCATACACTTCATTCCACTGTGTACGGAACCACCATTTGTGTGAGCGGTGTTTGGCTATGAGATCGGAAAGGAATCAAATCTCAGTTAAATGTTCCAGCTGTGGGCATAACCACTATGAAAAAAACACTATGGCTAGAGATTTACGTCTGGAATCGCGTGAGAGCTCTCAGAAGGAAGCAGAAATCAACCTATTCGATCCGACCAAATCGTTGTGGGTTGCAACAACGGAGAGGTGTGATTTTGTTGTTCTCAACACGTTTCTTCATGTTCTAGCACCGGTAACTCACGACAACCGGAGAAATAAGTCCTTAGACTTGTTATGGAAGATTGTGATGAGAGATGCTCATGAACCATTAGCAGAACTGTATAATCGATTGCCAACTGGGTCACTTAATGATCTCATGCATGCGTCGCAAGGAGAATTGGAGGCCTGGACTAAGCACTGCTGTCTTCCAGGTATGAATGCACAACTTCACTTATTCATCGCCACTTTGAAAAATGAATGGATGCAAGTAGATGCTCAACTTTCGCGTGAAGCTCAAATTTTAACGATGATCTTCTCGCAGCAGAAACTACAATTTTTCCAAAATAGTGGACGATCGACGAATTCGAAGTTAAATCGAAAGAAAAACAGGCGATTCATCCAACCAAGCGGGCGTTTGAAGCCACTTGCTGCCTCTCCTCGAACCAGTGCTCTGAAAAAATAAATATAATACAATTATTATAGCATTGTATTTATTTAATAATTTATTATTGGCTTTCATAAAAGTCCGTAAAAAATAAAATTGTCCCCGTAATTACTGTATTGATTTCTTACCAGTTGACTGGTGTGAAGGTGCCTCGACGTTGGTGGTTCTGGGGGTTAGACTCTTTATTTTGTGTTCGTCCAAATTTAGTTCTATGTTTTCTTTCAGAACCCAACAAAACTGCTGCTCAGGTTGGTCTTGCCCTCGCCGGCTATATTTGGTTGGCTAAAAGAACCCAGCTTGGATGATACCAGTAGTCACCAGCCTTCTCTGCAGCAGTGGGCTTCGAACCCAAGCCAGTGGCGTGATAGGGTCAATCTCACACCACTGCCATCCTGACCCTTGCAATACAGCAAAACAATACAGCAAAATAATTGAATAATTTATTATTGTGGATCGGTATATTGCAATGATTATTATGTGCTTCTGTGAAGCCCAGTACAATTTTTTATTTTATTGTAAGAGCACTGCCTCGAACTACTGAGGGATAAAGAAGCCCAGAAATTGGCTACTTCCTCACCTTTAGTAGCAGGGACTTGTTCCCCTTGATCTTCTTCTGGAGTTGCATGAGTCCAAAGAGAAGTGCTTCAGCCGTTGGTGGGCACCCAGGAACATAGATGTCGACTGGCACGATACGGTTGCAACCACGCACCACAGCGTACGAGTAGTGGTAGTAGCCACCACCATTGGCACAACTGCCCATGGAGACGACGTAGCGTGGCTCGGGCATCTGATCGTACACGCGACGCATGGCCGGTGCCATCTTGTTGGTCAGTGTTCCAGCCACGATCATGACGTCTGTTTGGCGAGGAGAACCTCGATACACCATTCCCATGCGCTCAATGTCGTATCTCGAACCAGCTGCATCAAGACACCGAAATTATTTTTATGAATAGGAAGTTAAGAGGTTTTGAGAAATTTTTCACGGTTTTCACATACCAAACTGCATCATTTCGACTGCACAACAAGCGAGACCAAAAGAAAGAGGCCAGATCGAGCTCTTACGTCCCCAGTTGACGAGGTCATCAAGGCGAGATACAACATACTCTGGAATTGTTTAAAAAAAAAAAAAAAAAGAGAGAGAGAGAGTTAACGATTTTTTTTTCCAAGAATTGTAGAGGATCACTTACCAGCGCTGTTACGAGCCGTGGCATTTCCAGCAAGAAAATCGGCAACGGTGGCTCGCTCTGTGACCTGGCTCGAGATTGATTCTTCCTTCTCGGTCGACGATGTTGTGTGGAGAAATCGAGGAGAAACGGTGGTTCTCGCTGCTTTCAGTAGCGTGTGCGAGCGTCGCCACAGGAGGTTTGATCGAACACAGAGCATTGTTGGCAGCACTCGGTGGTCAGCAGGAGAAAGTCACAATCCACCATCACT
>NW_008649078.1:185012-187074 GCF_000247585.1 Phytophthora nicotianae INRA-310
GCTTGATCCCACGTCGTGGCCGCTCTTGAGCACCTGCGCCGGGTGCAGCTCGCCACTCTCCTGCATCGTGACCAGATAGTGACTGTGGCTACGACGGAAGAAACCGATAAAAACCGGTATAAACTGCTAAAATTATACTGGCATAAACTGCTTTTATCATACCGGCATATACTGCTGAAAAACGGTTTTGTCGAGGTTTTTTAAATCAGTTTTTACTACGAAATACTGGTTTTACTCCGGTTTTATAACCGTTTTATTACTGCTCGTGAAAGGAATACGGTACATGTATTAAATGTTAACAGAAAGTGTGAGCGCCACTGAAAAGTTTACGCGTTGGTGTTGATGTCCACCAAACCTTGGTTTCGCTCGTTTCTTCCAACAACGTGGGTATGTTGCGAGTCGCAACTTGCGACCAGCAGTAGTTGAAATTGAAAAAGGCGCTGGCCGTATCGCAAGTCGGATTCTGACGGCTGGCAGTACACGGTAAGCTTACCCGACGCAGCAAATTGCAGATCTAGCGTGTTACTTTCTCAGCTTCAGGAGCAGTGATTTGTTGCCCTTGACCTTCTTTTGGAGTTGCATCAGTCCGAAGACGAGAGCCTCAGCCGTCGGTGGACAACCCGGGACGTAAATGTCGACAGGAACGATGCGGTCGACACCACGAACCACGGCATACGAGTAGTGGTAGTAGCCACCACCATTGGCACAACTACCGAGTGACACCACGTAGCGAGGTTCGGGCATTTGATCGTAGATACGGCGAAGAGCAGGCGCCATCTTGTTAGTCAGCGTTCCAGCGACGATCATGACATCGGTCTGACGGGGCGAGGCTCGGAAAACCATACCCATACGCTCGAAGTCGTACCGCGAGCCAGCTAGACCAAGACAAACCGGCATAGTTTTGTCAAAAGTTGCTCATCAAGGAACGCCAAGAAGTTGGTTCAACTTACTGGCGTGCATCATTTCAACGGCACAGCAAGCGAGACCGAATTGCACAGGCCAGAGAGAACCCTTGCGACCCCAGTTCACAAGATCGTCGAGTCGGGACACCGCATATTCTACGCCGACAATACTGTGAAACACTGGATTATTTTCGCAAATATCGGATTCACATACCAGCACTATTGCGAGCAATCGCGTTTCCAGCAAGAAGGTCGGAGATATTGCCTCGTTGGGAGACCCCGTCGTGTTCTGGTACTTGAGTTTGGCTTGCGATAGTGGTGCTGGAGTGAAGTGTGCGAGAGGACTTGGCGACCACCACGGACTTCATCATTCCGCGACCAACTCGGAACATTATGGGGATAAATCGATGCTAGTTGTGTTTGGCTTTCAGCTGTAAAATACGAAAGTGATGAGCGAAGCTGAGAGTTGGAAATGAAGCTGGAGACTCATACCGGGTAAGTGAAAGGAGAAGAGGTCCAGATCAGCAACGCGGAAGCCAGCAACGAAAACGGTCACGACGCCAACGCCGACAGTGATTGTGCAGACTGCTTGTACAGTACCGCTGGTGTTGATGGCCACCTCGATTTCATTGCAAAAACGGTAATCTGGCTGTGAGTGAAGCCTGGAACTCATATTGACAACGTTTGAAGCGGGGAAATAAATATCTGGCTGGTTGCAACGACACTTTCATTTTCTGTTCGTTGTGTGTAGATTTCGGGAACTGCAGACAAAATTTTCAGAAAACTATGTGCCTGGTACTCCGGATTTTGGCCTACTTTCTCAGTTTTAGCAGCAAGGACTTGTTGCCCTTGACCTTCTTTTGGAGTTGCATCAGTCCGAAGACAAGAGCCTCAGCCGTCGGTGGACAACCCGGGACGTAAATGTCGACAGGAACGATGCGGTCGACACCACGAACCACGGCATACGAGTAGTGGTAGTAGCCACCACCATTGGCACAACTACCGAGTGACACCACGTAGCGAGGTTCGGGCATTTGATCGTAGATACGGCGAAGAGCAGGCGCCATCTTGTTAGTCAGCGTTCCAGCGACGATCATGACATCGGTCTGACGGGGCGAGGCTCGGAAAACCATACCCATACGCTCGAAGTCGTACCGCGA
>NW_008649078.1:187174-189764 GCF_000247585.1 Phytophthora nicotianae INRA-310
TCGTCTTTCACAGGTATTTTGGTGGTTGTGGCCTCCCTAGCGGGCGGCTAGAATCGATCGACCTCTGTAGCCCACCATGCTGTCTCTCGTGCGCCGCTCAGGAGCTCTGGCCCGGACGCCCGCCGTCCGCTGCGCCTCGGCGGTTCCCGCCACCTCTACGTCCTCGGCTCCCGCCGAGCGCGGCAACATCCAGGAGCTGCTGGCCGGCAACGCCACTGCCCGCAACGGCGTCGGTACGTCCTTCTCCAGACAATCCCTCGACCTGTAGATGCCTTTTAACCGTAATAATTATCCCCTCATAGAGTACGTCGTGTCCCGCGTCGATGATCTGGTGAACTGGGGTCGCAAGAGCTCGCTGTGGCCCATCACGTTCGGTCTGGCCTGCTGCGCCGTCGAAATGATGCACTCCGGTACGTCGTGTGTCCTCTTTCTCGCTGCTTCTCAAGCTAACGCTTATCTCCACATTGCAGCTGGTTCTCGTTACGATTTCGAGCGTATGGGTATGGTGTTCCGTGCGTCGCCGCGTCAGACGGACGTGATGATCGTCGCTGGAACGCTTACCAACAAGATGGCGCCGGCTCTGCGTCGCGTGTACGACCAGATGCCCGAGCCGCGATACGTGGTCTCCATGGGCAGTTGTGCCAATGGTGGTGGCTACTATCACTACTCGTACGCTGTGGTGCGCGGCGTGGACCGTGTCATCCCCGTGGATATCTACGTGCCCGGCTGCCCGCCCACAGCCGAAGCGCTGCTGTTCGGTCTCATGCAGCTTCAGAAGAAGGTCAAGGGCAACAAGTCGCTGTTGCTCAAGTTGAGGAAGTAGACACTCGGCGTTGGCTTGCTTGGCTCAGGGAGATAATGCTGTACCGAGCATCTGTATAACGTTGAGAGAAGACAAAAGCAAAATGAATCTGGATGAACACTACACCACATGTGTCTACCATAATTACGTACCTCCTGGCCGCGGTGTAGATACCGGTAATGAACCATGTTGAGTTCCATGCAGTAATCACTTGGATCGTTGAAAGTTCAATGCTGAGTTGTCTGAACGAAACAAGCTCGAACTTCATTGGCCTGTTCCTAGTAGCTTGACATCATCGTCGTCGCGAGTAAACGGAGGGCTACAAATTGGTAGGCCTTGAGGCCATATCCGCTGTAGCCTCCTCGAGACCAGAGCACATTCTTGAGAACCCAGGTAGCTGGTTTAAAGTTCATGTTGCGCGCTGGCTCAAAACTTCTTCGACGTGGCGTGTCAACGCCTACAACTGGAGTCGCTAGTTGCGATCGTGTCTTCCACACGACTTCAACTGTGGCGAGCGAGTCTGCGCTTCAGCAACGTGGTGACATCGGAGATCTTCTTGCTGGCAATGCTGTAGCGCGAAATGGAGCTGGTACGTCCCATGGAAAGGTGTTAGCTGTGCTTCGCTTCTAACAAACGCCTTGTGGTCTGAAGAGTACGTCATGTCTCGCCTCGACGACTTGATGAACTGGAGTAAAAAGAGCTCCTTGTGGCCTCTATCCTTTGGACTGGCCTGCTGCGCCGTCGAGATGATGCACACCGGTACGCTGCCTCTTGGTTCTGTGTCCAATTCACCACAGCTAACTGTACCCCCAAAGCCGGCTCCCGTTACGACTTTGAGCGTATGGGTCTGCTCTTCCGTGCGTCGCCTCGATGCACCGACGTCATGATCGTCGCTGGCACCGTCACCAACAAGATGGCGCCTGCCCTCCGTCGCATTTACGACCAAATGCCCGAGCCAAAGTTCGTCATCTCGATGGGAAGCTGCGCGAACGGTGGCGGTTACTACCACTACTCATACTCCGTGGTGCGAGGTGTGAATCGCATCATCCCGGTGGACATCTACGTGCCAGGGTGTCCTCCGACTGCCGAAGCCCTGCTGTTCGGTGTCATGCAGCTCCAGAAGAAACTTAAGGGCAACAAGTCGCTCTTGCTTAAGCTGCGCAAGTGAGACTGCATCAAGGTGAGGTCCTAGTGATCATAGCGCGTCCATCTTGGCAACGGACTCCGTTACGGAGGGGGTGGCCATCATCGGGGCAGCGTAATCTTGCCAAGCCGTCATCAAGGCAGAACACTTGGTTTCACTATGGTCTGTAATTTCTTTAGAGCTTGTACATGTACACTGTCCTCAGATTCAGTGTCTCGTCAAGTGACCTCATACTTATCGCTAGTGTTTTGTCCTCTCACTTGAGCAACCACCTTCTTTTGCAACCCAGGCGAGGTGGCCATCATCACTAGCAAAGGTACAGCGCAATCTGCCGTTGTCCCTGGACTGGGCCGTGATCCTGGCCGCAGATTCCTCTGGTACAGTCTCTCCGAACAATTTGAGCTTTCTGCCTCAATCGACCACCATGTTCCACGTCGGCTCTCAAATTCTGCCCCGTAGTGCTCGTCCTGTGTTCGCCAGCTCCACGAGGGCGATCCAGGCCTCTACGGTGGCTGGGGCTCAGGTTCAGCCTCAAGAGGAGCTGCAGATCTCCCAACGTGGCAACGTCGCCGACCTACTTAAGGGCAACTCCGCAGCTCGAGACAGCGCCGGTAGGTTGCATACATATTTTCTACTCTACCATT
>NW_008649078.1:191261-191792 GCF_000247585.1 Phytophthora nicotianae INRA-310
AAGAAGGTCGGAGATATTGCCTCGTTGGGAGACCCCGTCGTGTTCTGGTACTTGAGTTTGGCTTGCGATAGTGGTGCTGGAGTGAAGTGTGCGAGGGGACTTGGCGACCACCACGGACTTCGTCATCCCGCGACCAACTCGGAACATTATGGGGATAAATCAATGCTAGTTGTGTTTGGCTTTCAGCTGTAAAATACGAAAGTGATGAGCGAAGCTGAGAGTTGGAAATGAAGCTGGAGACTCATACCGGATAAGTGAAAGGAGAAGAGGTCCAGATCAGCAACGCGGAAGCCAGCAACGAAAACGGTCACGACGCCAACGCCGACAGTGATTGTGCAGACTACATGTACAGTACCGCTGGTGTTGATGGCCACCTCGATTTCATTGCAAAAACGGTAATCTGGCTGTGAGTGAAGCCTGGAACTCATATTGACACCGTTTGAAGCGGGGAAATAAATATCTGGCTGGTTGCAACGACACTTTCATTTTCTGTTCGTTGTGTGTAGATTTCGGGAACTGCAGACAAAATTT
>NW_008649079.1:0-2251 GCF_000247585.1 Phytophthora nicotianae INRA-310
TATCGGGAGGCCGTCTCCTCCTCACGGAGCCAAACGAGGACGGCGACAACACTGCACATGGAAGCAGGGGTGGCTGGCGAGGCATAAGGGCGATATAGCTCATAATGAAAGTAACCTTGGCTGTTGGCCTTGGTTCAGCTTGTAGGCAAAGAGGTATGTTGCGGTGGAACGAAATCTGTTGGCTCGCATGGGATTGTGCTGCCACTCGATGTGCAAATTGACGTTGTGTTCTAATAAGTGAAATTTTGGCAAATTGAAGCGCACAACTGCTAATAGAAAATCTATCAGTGACAGAATCACATAAAAACTACGATTATTTGGTAAGGTTTTGGACAGCTCGCACTTTGTAAACGCGAGTCCAGGATTATTTTTGAGTTTTTTTTTTATGAACGAAGCTGCAAAAAATCACAGCATTTGCAGCACAACAACCATTCATGCCACGCCATACTCCCATCCAGGTGGAATTACCTTGAGGTTGGCTGTAGGTGGTACAAGGCTTGTGCCCTCAGCTTCCCTAGGGCAGCAGCCGAAAATGGTGATTTTGTACTTACGGGTTTAGATTATTTGAAGTCGTCGAATACAGGATTATTACAAGATTCGGCCAGGATTCGTACTGAAGCGCTCCTTATAATCCTGGACCCCATTACCGTATTTGAGATCTCATAATTCATACACATCTCTTACTTCATACCTTGCTTTGATCAATCGGAAGTCGATACTCTTACAGCTCACCACTTGAGAACTCATAAGACGTAACGTAGAAATAAGGCGAATGCAGCAGCGGAGGACCATTCACTGCAATAAAAACACCATGGCGCGTACTTCAAGTCCAAAAACAGTTATAGCGCAAACACCAGGTCAGCAGCAAGGACGAACGGGAACGACAGGAACCGGAAAGCCATCCAACCAATTTAATAGGGTGGATCTTTCTTTTATTCAAGATCAACGCAATCGAATAGTGCTTAAGTAACAAGAGATTTTTGCTGAGGATAATGTTGCTGAGCAGATATTCAAGCCGAGACATTTTAACGTTAGTGATCCCAGAGCAAGACGCAGTCAAGTAGATAGCGTTAAAGTTTTGATGTTTTTTTCTGGACAAGAAGATGCAGGCCGCCGGGAGGAAGTTCCTGCTACTCTTCGATAATGCACGTGTATACAAGGAGCCGGAGGAGGTGCTCTCGCACGTGGAGATTGCCAGGCTGCCGAAGAACATGCTGCAACCCATGGACCACGGTGTTATTGCGTGGATCAAGGCGAGAATCCTAAACGATAAAACCGGTGCTGATTTACTGCCATTTTTGTTAGTTGAAGAGGCCGCGCATGCTATTGATAGAGCAGACGCGATACAATGGCTGGGAGACGCGTGGGATACCATGTCCAGGGATATGCCTGTGAACTGCTGGAGATACAACAGTCGGCTCTCAGCTCGACTAATGAGTGTGGACCACATTATCAATTAACTCAATACTTTGACGCTTTGGCGCAAGTGCGATTGTCGTACGACAATGCGAATCTCGTCAAAAATGACATTATCAGGTGGCTCTCCAAGACGCCCATTACTATACATGTAACGACGGCTCTAAGCGTCTGCGATTTAATGTCAAAAACTACTCCACACCAATGATTATTGTTGAGATGGATAGGGAGTAGCACATACTCGTTGCTTGCGCGGAATGGCTGAGTTGCGGCAATTATCTTGTACTGTGACTCCACATTAACCGTTCCACAGAATGCGGGTGAAATTATTCCTGTTGTGCCATGCTCTTCTTGAAGTGTTGTCATTGCATGCAGCAGACAGTCATCATTTATCCATTCGTCATCACGAAAACGCAAGAGTGATCGTTTGAGAACCGTACCAAATGGTGTCTGCCTCGTCAGCGTCAGTACCATCTTCTGTATGGCAATAGCTGCGGCCTCTTTGTCAAGGTCAACGTACTCACGAAGTCCGGCGGGTATTGCGAGACGATTCGGTGATGTGGCTCTTATCCATTCCGCTGTGGCAACAACAGACGCAAAGATTTGAATTGTCGTGTAGTAGTCATGCATGATCCCCAGCTGCTCTTCACTGAAAACCCCGACTTTTGCCACACGAATACCAATAGGTTGATCCGAGTTTGGTAGTGACTTCTTGAACTCATCCAGCAGCCGCCGGCACTTTGCAACAAATTGATCCGTAAAAATGAACTTAATATCACTGGAGCACTCATGTGGGGCAACAACCTTGGCCAGCACTTGTTTCCTTGGACCTAGA